>NW_010257945.1:0-4117 GCF_000690775.1 Eurypyga helias
AGGGTGTCCGGGGGGCACCCCCTGCCTTCAGCCGGGCTCTGCTCTGCCCCGACGGGGTTTCCTGACGACGCAGGGTGCTTCTCCCTTCACGGCTAGGCTCTCGTGCTACCCTTGTCTCCCCTACACTGGACGAACTGGGACAACCCAAGAGTTAAAGTAATCCTTGGCAGGCCAAGGTCGGCCAAGAGAGCTTGTAGCTCACAGCCGGAGCATGGGATAGGTCCTGCCACTTCCGGATGTGACCACAGGCCACTTGTCCGGGGTCTGAGGCGAAGGGGTGCTCAGCCCGCACCATTTTGCGTGGTCTTTGGGTGGACCAAGAAGGGATTGTCCCTTGTGAGGATCACAGCCCTGTCCCGTCTGTACACCAACATCCCTCCCTACGGATCTTTCTGCCGGTGTCCGTGGCTCAGGGTTGTTGATGCTCCTTGAGATCTTTGGAGAAAGGAGCCATCAGGGCACGCAGGGACTTCAGACCGGTTTGTTGTGTGCGTTGCTTTCCAGACAGCTCTCGTGAGTCTGGCTCTAAGGAATTTAGCCTCCAAACTCTGCTCGCAGCGATTACACTGAAATGACCTCTGTTTGCATGAAGAGCAGCACTGTCATCCCCAGCACGTGGGCATGGCATGACTAATGTAATGCTGCGTCCTGAGCAAATGACAGAGGCACGCAGGCAGCAGAGAAATGAAAAGTAGGGCTTGGAGGACTTCAGAGGTTTTCTGAGAGGAACTTTCCAAATGGCAAGGCCTGATGTTAAATGCCACCCTTGGGGCCAAGCCAGTTTGCAGGCTCTTGTAAAGCAAGGTCTGTGCGAGTGTGTGTTTGAGACTTTGTAAATGGCATTTAAAATGGACTTTGTTGATATGTGCAGCTGTTAGTTTGATTCCAGAGAGTTTTCTGTGGCCTGTCCTTCAGAAGGATTTCACTGCAAGTTTTGAGTTCTTTGACCTCGTTCTATATTTGTTTTTTTTTGTAGTATCACCTTGGAGGTCTATAACCTTGCGGCCCTACTGACGGGCTGGAAACACGGGCTTCTCTACACTTCTGACTGCGGTGCCTACCCAGTGTAGCCTGGTGGGAGAAGAAAAGCAGCAGACAGGCTACAGATAATTCTTTTGCGCTTCACTGAAAAAACTTGCTTGTCCAAGAAAACAAGATGGATGGGAAGAAGTGGTACCAAGTTACAGATAAGGCAGTTCCAGCAGGGTCCAAGTCTGTTCTCTGAAAAGAAGCTCTAACATCAAAGAGGCTGAAAAGCAAACATCAACCAAAATGGAAGGAGGCAACAGTCCAAATCTGCAACTTCAGCAGCTCCCGTTGGCCACAGCAGCGGTTTCTGTGCAGCCACACATTGACTCCTTTTCTTACAAGGTCAGATTTCTACCCCAGTCTATCCCTAGAAGGCCCTAACTATGCAAGTAAGCTGATAATACTGCTGTGTTTTGGGTGTGTTTTTTCAGAAAGTGCACTGTCTTTGTATTTAGCCATGCCTGGAGGCCCCAGTGTATTATATGCTGTATACAAGCAGTGAGAGAAAGAAAAAGAAGTTTTGAGTCTTGAAGTGCCAGACAAAGTGGAGAAAGAATGTCTGGCAGGTACAGGATCATGTGGGTGTCTAAAGGTGGTTAGGTGCAATAAATTCTGCTAGGTGGCTTTTCAGACTAGCTCATGCATCAGTAACTGACATCAGATGTTCTCCTCTGCTGTATATTCAAGTGTTTGAGTTTCAGGTGGGTCAACCCACGGTCACGCAGAGAGCCCGCAGCTGAGGCGGGATGTGTTGCTGTAGCTCCTCCTTATTCTCCACCTGGGAACGGACCTGTTCCCAAATCAATTTCCTCTGAATCCCTGATTCTGAAGATGCTCAGAAAATCCCAGCAAGAAGGGCTTTTTTTTTCATTGGTAAAAGTACTTTGCTGAGGACAGTCTGAGGTGCATTGTCAAACTTGACCTGACTGACGTTGGCTGGCAAGCTCTTGCAGTCCAGGAGCTGGTCCCAAACCTGCGCTGCGCTTAGGGGCTTTTCAGCTGAGGGACCATTCCCTCTGTCTTCAGAAGCCCAGTTGCTGAACCAGCAGACTGTGCTGAGCTGCTCTGGCTTTGTCTGTGACTGCACAGTGACATTTTCTAGCCAGCTCTACTGTCTGCTGTGGGCAGATCTTGGGTCGTTTTGAATGAAGCTGCTTGGGTGAATCTTATTTTTATACATCCTGATAAAGAACTTCTTGTTCCGCTGATAAGAACGTGAAACCTTGAAGTCCTTGACTTACTACATATGGGAAAATCAACAATAGTATATTTACTGCTAAGGGAGGAATATGAATGTGAGCTTGGTTATTCCAAATCAATCAGAGCAAGTACTCCACTGTATCTTGGAGACCTGCAGTGAAATGAGAAGTGCTAATGACATCTAATGAGATTTAGACAGTTGTTGGAAGCACACAAATGCTAAATGGCCTGTCTTAGCCTCAGGCTCTTCTCTTCACTCCTGATATATGTTTCCTTTGTGACTCAGCCTGCTTTACATCCTTTTTTATTTCAAATTCTGTCTTCAGACCGTGAGAATTATTGCTGAGCTGAGGATGCTAATGTGGAAGGGGTTGGGAGCTTGCTAGGAATTGCTACCAGTTGTCTGATACTTTGGAATAAGTGATTCCTATAAAACAAACAAAGTCTGGGATAAATGGGCTAGATTACATACTGAACCTGCAGATGTTCTAAGTGGAGAAGGGCAGAATAATTGTTAAAATGTGTGTTAAAAACCTCAGAATGCAGAGGTTCCTGATCCACCCTCTGCCGAATGCCAGGGCAACAAGCATCCTCATGAAAAGAGTTTTTCAAAGGGAAGGAGGAGTGAATGGGTCGTTGTGTTTAGCTTTATCTTCTTTCCCCCTCTGAGAAACTGCAAAGAATGCAAATACATGCACACTCATTTCAGTCTCTTGTAGAAAGTGCCTGTTATCTTCCCCCTGAGTTTCACAGATTTGGAACATAGCCACAGGGAGCTCACCTGACTTGCCCTAGCTCAGGTAGAAAGGGAGGAAGATAAGCAGATTTTAATGACAGGTGATTTTACTGGTTCTGGCTGGTTAATTTTCCCATAGTAGCCCTCGCAGTGTTGTGCTTTGTATTGGTAGCTAGGAGGGTGTTTTGGCTACTGCTGAGCAGTGCTGCACAAGGCTGTCTCCAACATTCCTCCCTCACCGGTAGGCTGGGGGTGGGAAGACCTTGGGAGGGGGCACTCCAGGACAGCTGACCCCAACTGACCACAGGGATGTTCCAGACTCTGACGTCTGCTGAGCAGTAAAAGCAAAGAGAAAGGAGGAGGAGCTGGGGTGCTGGCTATTACAACATTGGCCTTCTGGAGCAACTGCTGTGTGTGCTGAAGCTCTGCTTCCTGGGAAGCGGTTGGACACTGCCTGCTGATGGGAAGGAGAGAACAAACCTTTTGTTTTTCTTTGCTTCCACACACGGCCTTGGCTTTTGCTTTATTAAACTGCCTTTATCTTGACCCATGAGGTTTTTTTCCATCGTATTTTCTCTCCTCCCTGTCCTGCTGAGGAGGGGAGTGATAGAGCGGCTTGGTGGGCACCCGGCCTCCAGCCAGGGTCATCCCACCCCACAAGGAAAAGAATAATTTATATGGAGTTGGATTTGCTTTTTTTTTGCAGACAGTTGCTGAGCAGTGCTGCACAAGGCTGTCTCCAACATTCCCCCCTCACCGGTAGGCTGGGGGTGGGAAGACCTTGGGAGGGGGCACTCCAGGACAGCTGACCCCAACTGACCACAGGGATGTTCCAGACTGTGACGTCTGCTGAGCAGTAAAAGCAAAGAGAAAGGAGGAGGAGCTGGGGTGCTGGCTATTACAACATTGGCCTTCTGGAGCAACTGCTGTGTGTGCTGAAGCTCTGCTTCCTGGGAAGCGGTTGGACACTGCCTGCTGATGGGAAGGAGAGAACAAACCTTTTGTTTTTCTTTGCTTCCACACACGGCCTTGGCTTTTGCTTTATTAAACTGCCTTTATCTTGACCCATGAGTTTTTTTTCCATCGTATTTTCTCTCCTCCCTGTCCTGCTGAGGAGGGGAGTGATAGAGCGGCTTTTTGGGGACGCTGCCC
>NW_010257945.1:4319-7419 GCF_000690775.1 Eurypyga helias
GGATTGATATAGGCGCTTTGTGGGCACCCGGCGTCCAGCCAGGGTCCCCCCACCACAGGGATGTGGAACTGGTTTACAAATCTGCTCTGTTCTGTGCAGAAAAGCTCCAACTTCCTCCAGGGTCCAGTGGCTATGTGTAATGCCTGTGTTTGCTTTGCTTTTACAGGAGAACTTGATTGGTGCATTACTAGCTATTTTTGGGCATCTTGTTATCAGTATTGCACTCAACCTCCAGGTGAGTATCGCGAAGGAAATATTCCTCCTGTCTCAAGCAGCCTGCATTCAAAAGCATCAAGCACACCAGTGATTCTTTGCCTTTATTTTCTTCCCTAGAAATACAGCCACATCCGGCTGGCAGGTTCCAAAGACCCCCGAGCCTACTTCAAAACCAAGACGTGGTGGTGTGGGCTGTTCCTGCTGGTGCTGGGTGAACTGGGAGTGTTTTCCTCTTACGCCTTTGCTCCTCTGTCACTGATTGTACCACTCAGTGCGGTGTCTGTTATAGGTAAGGGGGAAGGAGACAGCGGCTGTGCGAGTCAGTGTGCGTTTCAGGGTGAGACTGCTGATCGTTGGGCTGAAATGTGACTCGCTGTTTTCTCTCTCCTTTTTTTTATAGCTAGTGCAATCATAGGAATTATATTTATTAAAGAAAAGTGGAAGCCCAAGGAATTTCTGAGTAAGTTCCACAGTTCTTTTTCGTTTTTCCTCTCTGTTTACAAGCCGTTCAACTCATAGCACGGCCTCTCACAAATCATAATTAGCTAGTCACAGAATCATAGAATGGTTGGAAAGGACCTTAATGATCATCTCGTTCCAACCCTGTGCCTGATCGAAGAAATTTGTCATCTCATCCACTGTTTTTTAAAAGGTTTTTCTTTTCTCTGACTTACGTCAAATTATCTGAATCTCACTGAGTTTAGAAATACATGGAAACGGTGTTTGCAGGATTTAAGTATCGCAGTTCTTTGGGCTGAAGCTGCAGCCCAGGGCCTGGACTCTGCGATAGCGTAGGCACAGCTGAACCAGCTGAACTTCGTACGTGTGCAAGCGTGTGCAGAACTGGGGCATTCATTCTTCCGTTTCCTAGAAGATGGGCTGTGGGCAGTGCTAGGCAGGATAAATCCCATATATAGGTCTTGTAGCTTCTATTTGTTTAGCAAATACTATCTGGTGGAAGCTTTTTTTTCCCCCTCAACTCACAGCACACACATTCCCTCAGGTTTTTCTTTTGGTTCTGGTATTTCGGAAGTGGGGCACGAAGGGCAGAGGAATGAGTCATGCAGAGGAATGTGCATGAAGTCATTAATGGTCGCTGTGCACGTGCGGTATTAATTCCATGCATCCACACTAACCCACTAACTTTGTCCTCTTTTTTTTTTTTTTTTTTGTCCTTTGGTTGCCGAAGGGCGCTATGTTTTGTCCTTTGTAGGCTGTGGTTTGGCAATTGTTGGAACTTATCTGCTGATAACATTTGGACCTAATAGTCATGAGAAGATGACAGGAGAAAATATCACTAGGCATTTAGTGAGCTGGCCATTTCTGTTGTATATGGTAAGATGGCCCATAAAATGTGGGGCAGTTTTCTGCTTTATGCCTGACGGGGCGTTTCATTCCAAGCATTATTTTTCCTTCTGGTTACTACCAACATTCCTTGTACTTGCTAATGAACTTTCCCTGGTGTCAGTTCCATGTTGCATGTGGACACGTGCATGCTCAATCTGGAACTCTCCCATTCTTTCTCTGATTTTTTTCTCTTAGGATTTAAATATCTTTAACTGAAAAGTCTTAAAATAGCTTGCTCTCTCCCCGGTATGTCAGCTTCAGCCTGTGGCAGGAGCAGTTGCTCTCAGCTGCCGAGGTGTCCAAATACCGTGCTTGCACCTGGGCTCTTTCTAGACTGACTTTCTCTGGAGCTGTCAGCCTGTCTCTGAAAATCTTACAGAATCTGTTGGTTTTTAATAGAGATAGTTTGGCAGTTAAATAAGATGCGTGCTGCAAGGATCACCTAAAGAATCCCATTACGGACAGTAGGCTGAGATCTCTGATGCGAGTGTTCAGTCAGGATTATTTGATCTGCTGCTTTACCATAAATATCATGTGAAAGTGTCTCATGCTTCATGTTCTGCAAGAAACTGTTGAATATCTCATCTAATTGGAATTTAAGTTCATGTTCAATTTGATCTATAATTGTGGGGGACCCTTATTTTCCTTCAATTTGCCCTTTTGTGTAATTCTAATGTTTGGCTCAGAATCCCATTTCCTGCCAACGCCATACACCCCGCTGCTTTTAATATTCTCATTTCTATCTTTTGTAGCTTGTGGAGATCATCCTATTCTGCCTGCTGTTATATTTTTACAAGGAGAAAAATGCAAACTACATTGTCGTTATTCTTCTGCTGGTAGCTTTGCTGGGTGAGTTGATACGGTCTTGTAGGATCTTCTGACTCTGGCCTGTAACAGTAAACTACAGTAAACTGAAGTGTCTTACAGGGAGTTAATATTGATCTACTTAGTGCCATACAATGCACCTATCAACTCCAGAATGTTACTACAAATTAGATAATATCTTGCAGTGGTGTTTAGGATCTTTGCAAATGACCTTTGAACAATTAAGACTTATTTCCCGTAAGGACGAATAATCCGCCAAGTACAGAAAGTGCAAGCTCTTTATTAGTGTTCTTAATTTTAATCTGTGCACACAAAACGTGGTACAATAGCTTATCTTTTCAGCGGACAGGGAAGGCTGATTTGAGGCATGAAAGAGAGGATTTGACCTAAAGAATGTTCTTGGCTGTGGGAAGATTTGCTGTGTGGCTAAGGAAGTGAAAAATACTCTGCCATGCCAGTATGTCCCTGTTTGAATTGGGAGAGCCTCTGGGCAGGGGGTCAAACGATGCTTCTGATACCCTCCTAGCCCACAGTGGGATCCTACAGTGACTTTATCTGTTCTTCTAAAGAAACTGTGATTAATTAAACTTCAAGAAGTGTGAATAACAGCAAGGCGGTGACGCAGTCTGATGTGCTGTTAAATCTATGTCACAGTCCTCGGTTTTTGCTATTTATGCAACTTCAGTGACTGCAGTGTCTTGTCTTTTTTTTT
>NW_010257946.1:0-6756 GCF_000690775.1 Eurypyga helias
CCCCAAAAAAAACCCCAAACCTGTAAGAATAATTAGGTATTGGAACAAGTTGCCTGGAGAGGCTTTGGAATCTCCATGGTTCGTGGTTTCAAAGATCTACCTGGTCTTACCTTGTTTTGAGATTCAGAGAACTCCCTGACCTGAGGGATTTTATCTCTAGAAGTCCTTAGAATTAGTCATGAATCTCTGCTGTACTAATTTTTGTCCGATATGTGAATGGAGAAATGTACTTCAAGCTCATTTCCCCACTTAAGTTTTAACTGCCAGATACTGATAATTCTGAAAAATAGAAACAATTTTTGGAAGTTGGATGCTTCTTAGCTGCAGGTTTTCTTTTTAATCCAGGTCTCTAGTTTCTAAGCAAAATTGTAAACTTGTCTACAGACTCCCTTTTGATGACTTAAGCCTCTTAACTCTAACCCAGTTTTTTAATAAAACCACATCCAGATATGTCTCTTGAAGGAATTTTTTTTTTTAACCAGTGTTTTTCTGCTATGCAGTTAGTGCCTCCCAGGCATGACATTAATCCTCACTTATTTTACTGTAGTTAATAAATGCATTGACTTCATGGACATTACTTGCAACTGCAGAATAAGAGTCTGATAATTGTAGAATATTCATTGTTCACTTTATCTATTGGCCTCTTGAGCTGCTTGTAAGCAGTGTTTGTTTAATAGTTTTATTCAATTCTATTTAAGACATATAGTTAAAATAGTAAAGGTAGGCTTCACTTTATTTGGTCAACTTGATATTTTCAACACTGTATTTAATATGGAATGTTCTTCCCAGTATGCTAAATTGCTTGTAAACACTCAAACACCTTTTTTTACTAAAAAGTCTTTTACAACAATTAGTGATTTGATAGGCTAGTGATAAAATGGGCATTTTATCTGAGGATTCTTTATTGTTCTAATAAAGAGAAGGCATTTTTAATAATAATGCTCCATCTGTACAATTAGTGCAAATTCTGTTAAAGTGAAATTCTAAGAGGCATGATGCAGGGAAGTTCAGACCATCCTTTAATATACCTTCTTAACAGCAGAAAAACAAAAGCAGTAGCATGCTTGACACAAAAGACAATGTATATATCTGTCAAATAATGAGAAAAATATTTTAACATATGATATTGAAACCTTTTAACCTTTGAACCTTTTAACATATGATATTGAAAAGGTGCTTAATGAAATCCTTTACTCAGAAATCCAATACAAGAGACCACTTAAAACCTGAACTTTAGGCATGTTTTTAAATTCCACTAACTTCAGTGGAGCTTAATACTCTCTCAGATTGAGAGCTCAATCATCTAAATTTTCTAATCTAATACTAGAATTAATTCAGCGTACTAGATTCCATTTATTTGACATCTTAGAGCCTTAATCCAATTTAATTTTCCAAATACTATTCACTAGTCATTTGTCTGCATCCAAAGGACTTGCTTGTTTTTTGTGTGCAGTGGGAACAAAACAAGGCTCCTGTGTGTAACCTCATTAAGTTTAAAGTGGAGAAAAACTCAAATGACTACAGTCACTAATTTTTGTACTTAAATTTTCAATTTGGCTAACTTAAGAACTCCTGTCAAACAGGCAGAAAACACACAACACTTGAATTTTGTGTAATGATGTGCAAACAGTATTTTAAAGAATCTTTGCTCTGTTTCCTTCCTCAGAAAAGCCAGCAGACTGACTGCTCTCTGCGGTTGTTACCAATAATGCAGCCTGTCAATTCAGTCTCTTTCTTATTATCTTTTCATCTTAGAAGTGGTCCTTTATGAGCAGTGATGTGCAAACAGCTGTGACCTTTAACTGTTCCCCAGTCTTGAAGGCAGTCTGTAAACAGATTTCCATCTGGAGTGAGTAAGAAAACCTATATTTTTCTCTCTTGAAGTCAGAATGGTGCTTGCATGGGGCAAGGTCCATGTCTTTGTTACACCTTTGCATAATACTAATCTTTGCTACTGCAATACCAAGAAAACTAATGAAGAAATCCAACCTGATTCCTTTTCCCCATTTTTTTCAAATTCAAAATGAATCTCCGTCTTCATGTCTCATTGTCATGCAGAAGTTCAGTCTTCACCGTGGTAAACTGACTGCTGAAAAGAAGTCAGGCAGGAATGACACTTGTGTTCCTGTGTCTTCCACATCATGTCTCTCCAACTTCTTGGTGAAGATCTAGAAGCTTGGTCAGGCCACCTTCATGCATGTCTCTAAATAGATCAAGCAGGCAGGGCTGGGGCTGTAGTTGTGGATGCTCCTGCTCTGACCCCCTCAGCCCATGTATCCTATCCTGATGGACTGAGCGGAAAAGCAAGCGTCTGAGTGGAATGCTTGCTTAGGCTCCTTTGGAGGCTTTTCTCTTTCAAAAGTCTCGAGGCACTAGCACAGTCTCCTGGTGCCCATGATCAGGAAGGGCAAACATGAAACCACCATGATAGAAGTCAGGAGGCAGTCTTACACCACAACCTGTGGTTACATATGACAGTGGTGCTGCATCATTAGAGGTGTCCAGGGATTGTGTGGTTTGGGATAGGAAGAGATCCATGTTCAGGCCCTAGGTATGAGCTAGTTTTGACCTTGTAATAAGGGAAGCTGTTGAGCAATCCACCCATGAGTCAGTTTATGGCATTTAAGAGACAGAAGGAACAAAATAATTACAAACCTACATCAAAACAGATCTCAATTATCAGAACTCAATATAACAGAACTAAAAGGGCAGATAGATTTCTGCTGGCACAGATGGATTTCTGATGCTCACACATTTCAAGAGGGATATTTTGACACTTTGCCAAACCCAGAGCAGTCAAGTTTTAAATGCATATTAAGTGGTATAGTAATAAGCATAGGGTAATTTTCTTCATAAAGGAACTTAAATGCAGGATTTTCATTAGCAACAAAATTGGAAACAACAGGTCCTGGTCCCAAGTATCTGTAACAATATACATTGACAAGGTTCAGCTTGTACATACAGAATATAGATTTGGGAGGAAGGGTGTGCCTATTTCAATATGGAAGAAATGTTATTTTCCTGCTTTTCAGTTGTTTTGCAACGAAGTGTAGGTTTTTTTTTTGCTCAGAGCTCCAAGTTTCAACACATTTTTGTTTGCTCTTGAATTAAGACCTGCTTCACAGTTTGTTCTTGGGAATCAGACCTCTCTAGAGTATTTTCCTTTGAGATAAGTCTTGTTAAGTAAATGAATTTCTGTGTGTTAGGAAGATTATGTAGAGCAATTTCTCAGTAGAAACTGATAAAAATAAGGAATTACTATTGCAGATTCATAGGGGGTTTTTTTCCATTTCCAGAGATAGTATGATTCACTGCGTAGGGTGCTGAGCTGACACTAAGATGACCTGGATTCTCCTTGCTCTTCTGCTGATCTGCTCTATGTTCTTGAGCAAGTCACTTCCTCACGCTTGGTTTGTCGTGTCTAGTTAGATTACAAACTCAAAGGAATTATTACTATTGCAGATTCATAGGGGTTTTTTTTTTCCATTTCCAGAGACAGTATGATTCACTGCGTAGGGTGCTGAGCTGACACTAAGATGACCTGGATTCTCCTTGCTCTTCTGCTGATCTGCTCTATGTTCTTGAGCAAGTCACTTCCTCACGCTTGGTTTGTCGTGTCTAGTTAGATTACAAACTCATCAGACCGTAGGCTGGCTCTTGCCATGTGTTTGAACAGTAGCTAGAACAGTGATGACAGTGTTCTCAGTCAGGACTTCTGAGTGCAGCAAGAATCTTTGTAATGCATGTTTACACTTTTTTAACTAATGTATTGAAGCTGCCCTGTTGTAACATAATGATACTGAGTGAAGGTGGGGCAAAAACTAGGTAGCTAGCTTGTTGGAAGCATGATGTTTTAGTATGCTTCATACACCTTGACTCTAAAAATACTGAAGGAATGGCTTCACTGAAAGAAACCAGATCAGTGGCATTTTGGTAACAGTACTTGATCTTTTAATACCTGAATTGTTAGTGAAAGGTAAAGATACTTGGTTTGTAGGTCTGCTCACTTAGCTCTTAAGATATCTGAAAATCTTTAATCCACTTGCATTTGAAAAGGTGTCAACGTATTCAGAACTCAGATACCAACAGTACTGTGTACTGTATTAATGAATACATTTTTTGAATAGGACATGGTCCCAGGACATGGTTTGTTTTGTCCTTCTTAGTCAGACTTATAACTAGAGTTCAGAGTTTAAATTATAATTTTGGAAAAACATTTTCCTTTTACATGTTCCACTTAATGGGGGCGGAGGATGGGAGGAGGTGGAGAGAGAGGGGAAAAAGCTCACTAATTAAGGTATAGTTCAAAATCATAAATGGAATACTATTTTAACAATTAAAGCTCTTTAAGTCCTTTGTGTGAAATGAGAATTGTGTATTTTTTTATTACTTTAAGCAAGAAAATTAATGCAGGACTGTATGTGATGGTACTGGGTGTGGCGTGACCCAAAGCAAAGAGCTCCTTTTGTTGCTCTCAGTTTCTTTATATCCTTTTTACTTGATGACTTTTGTGTATCGTTTTTTTTTTCCTCCTCCTATTTTCTCTGATCCAATGAAAAAGGTAATCTTTTGAGCCTTTTACAAAATAAAATAGAGCTACTCACTGTGCTGATGACAATGACAGCAGCCTCCTGCATGTCAAAACTAATGTCACTTGTGTATCTGCATCTGTGTGCATGTCTGTTAGATTTGGAGGGTTATATGTGAGAATGAGACAGCTTTAGGACAGGTAGATGAAAGATAATTATAACTGCCTAGCAGAGACAATGTAGGTAAGGTAGAAACTGTGCATGTTTGGGGTTTTCTGTTTCTGATTTTGTCTAATAGACTATTGCTTGGGGGGGTGGGGGGTGGTGGGGAACAACACCAAACCAAAGCAACACAAAATCAACCCTCTTAACAAAATGTTCATTTAGTTCAGAGAAATGAAACTGTTCTCCAGTTCTCCTGACAGTCTGAGTTTATATTGTTGATGTTACTTGTTCTTATTGTTCCATGGTTCCTGCTGTCCTTGTGTTCACTGGAAGCCACTTACACGGTAATAGTTGTTGCATTTAAACTGATAGGTCAGTTACCTAGCATGTCTGGTTTGGAACTTCACTATCTTGTTTCATTTCTGAAGGCATAACCACTGATATCAGCGGTGTGGAATTATGTCAGAATATGCTGTAAATATAGCAGCAGCTAAGGATGGAAGTTTAACTTTGTTATTTGTCATTGTTAGTCATCATTAACTCTAGTATCATTACTTATATTCCCTAAGGTTGACACGTGTAAGTTTGTAAGTATGTTATACTACTGTATGCAAAATGAAAGGTATACTTGGAGTATGAGGGAGATGTCTAACGCATACTCGCTGTAGTCATTCCTCCTAGTACAAAGTGAAGGTAAGATGTTACTGGGTGAGAGTATTAGTTTACACCCTCTGTATTTATATAAATGGCTAGTCAGACTGTAGAAGAAGAAAAAATCTTGTTTCTTTCAGATCTTCCCCAGTGTTGCAGTTAACAAAGAAAATAGGTACACAAGAAGCTTACATTTAAAAACAGTCCCTCCCACAGGCTCACAATGCAGGAGGTCTGACAACCTCAGTGTTGTTTAGCATTTTAATGTGGAAATCAACATGATCTAATACCCTCAGCTTCAGCTTTCAGGAGGTTCAGTTTCTCTCCAAAACAACAATAGCCTGATAGTGTGACTATCGTCAGTGTATCTTCACTGTGGGAAAGATGCATCCCATCCTGCAGTGGGATGCATGTGCATGATGGTAGGGAAGATGTTTCATTGTACAACCATAAAACATCTACACAGATGTAGAGGAAACTATTCAGTCTCAATAGCTGTCACTTTGTATGACATGGTGAATCCTAGGGCTTCAGAGATGACTCCTGTCTGCCTTGGAGGTAGGCTTAGACATGGTTACAAGCCTGCTGATTTATTGAAGCAAACAGTCTAAGCAGTGACTTCTGGAGAGGAAGGAGTCAGGTGCCTGGATGCTTTAGTCTTGGGAAATTACTTCTCTAAATGCATGTATTCAAGGAAAAAGATGGCAAGTTACATATTTGAAGCTTTTCATTGACCTGACAGAAACGATTGTAAGGTCTGCTTTGATTTGTGTAAATGTCAATTTCAAAATTAAGGACTGAACTCTACTGTATATCAGCAGGGACTCTTGGGAACCTTGCATGCAAGAGGCACGTATGTCCGAAGTTGGATGGTCGCAGGACTAGGTGGAAAACAGTGGGAAGATATCCAGTATCTTACTTTGCTTTTAGTGTAGATATCTCAAGAACAGTAAATAAAGAGGAGGCTTTGACCACCAAAAGAAGAGATTGAAAATTCCAGTAAAGAATATATAAAATAATTATTTTCTGTGTTTTCCTGATTTCTAATATTGCACACAGATCTATAACTTTGAACATGATAGTGTGGGTGATTTCTCAGATTTGCATGGGATACAGACTCCTAAACCAAAGTCTCAAGGTACTTAGAAATGTTGATCACACCACATTATTTCCAAAAAGAATAGCCAAACCTATGGCTGATTACTATCAAGAGGGGGGGAGGGGTTGGTCAGAGGAGGCATTGTGGTCAGTGGCTCAAGGTCTGAGCACAGTCCAGTGATGAGTGGTGTTCCTCAGGGGTCAGTGTTGGGACCTGTACTGTTTAACATCTTTGTCAGTGACATGGATGATGGCATCAAGTTCGCTCTCAGCAAGTTTCCTGACAACACCAAGCTGTGTGGTGCAGTCGACA
>NW_010257946.1:7459-11469 GCF_000690775.1 Eurypyga helias
GTCTAGTGGAAGGTGTCCCTGCCCATGGCAGGGGGGTTGGAACTAGATGATCTTTAAGGTCCCTTCCAACCCAAACCAGTCTGTGATTTGATATATTCAGCAGCTCTAGCTAGTGATAATCTTATGTATTTGGAATATGCACCAGTATGAAATTTTTTTTGGCTCTTTAGTGAAGCATACTGCTGTCTGCTCATGACAGAAGTGAAGTCATTGTCTTATGAATTCCCTTGTACTGAAAATTGTGTTATGGGGTTATCATGTAGTAAGTTAATCTACCTTTGATAAGAACATGAGACCAATTATCATTCAAATTAGGAATTTGAGCCATAATAACAGGCTCAACTGTATTAATAGCACTACTCACTGAACACCAGCATTCCTTGTGTCAAGTGATCTTCCAAGTCTAAATATCAAGACACAGCTTTTCTGCTTGATAATACTGTATGCAGGAAAGCCCTGTGGCATTCAGTCTGGCAATACAGGTGGAAAAGAAATGGTGCTTGGAAAAACGAGGGGAGTTACCTGTGAAATTCTACCCCATTCCCTCCAGATTTGATTTGGTTATATGTCTGAGAATTAACACTGAGTGTAAATAAAAGCATGATGCTTAGTTGAATTTCATCAATGTGATTTTATTTTTCTGGGTTTTTTTGCGGTCATTGTTTTAATTCTTCAAATGTGTTATGTCTCCAAAAGCAGCAGTGTGCTGTTCTCCTGTTCTGTGGTGTAATGGTACATAGGCTTTGACTCTTCCCAGGGATGAACTTTACTCATTCTTTCTGCTTTCTTCCCTGAAACCTAATGTTACAGACTTATTGTATTTAGCAACCGACCCTTGGATAAGTGCTAGTATATTGTCAAAAGGTACAGCAAAGGTGTCCTTTACCATATTCTGTAGGTGTGAATCTGTTAATTCTGTCAGTTCTTAAGATGACGCTAAAGTTACCTGTGTTGTAGTTGTGGGGCAGTTCTTTTAATAGTGCAAGTTGTTAATTCTTAACTTTGCTTGGAGGATGCAGAGCTGTGCCACAGCATGTGCCTTTATTTTGTTACAGTCAGAATCTATATTACTTGAAAATATAAATATATTTCTTAAGCATTGCATAAAACTTTGGGGTGTTTTTAGTATTGAATCTTGAAGTATTTGTCCTGTGAGAGTATAATTGCACCAAACTATTCTTAGGGCAATGTATTTTTTTTTTTATTGATCCCAACTCTACACTATTATTGTTGCTTAATGAGAAACTAATGTAATTTCTAATGAAGCCACATGACTTGGATAGAACTACTAATGCTTTATTTCCCTTGTGACAAAATATACTCTCTTCAATTAAAATCTAGGAAATAAAATTAATACCAATGTAAAATTTTGCAAGACGGAAGCATTTTATTATGTTTATAAATTACTTGGATAATGAGATTGAAAGCAAGTTATTAGAGTACCTGGGCAATCCATGAACTCAATGGAAACCCCTAAACAGCGAAATGTGTGGAGGCAGCAGAAAGAATGTCCTCTACCTGACAAGTTCTTTTCCATAGAGTTACTAAGTACAGAGCCTGAGTGCCAAACTCTTGACCTGTTTAGCAGAGAAATTGCAAAAACTGAAATGAGTGAGTCTGTTTTGAATTTAAAAAGGCAGATAATTCTATTACATGACTGTCTATTGTAGGTTTGCAGTGCCCTGTTCCCGCAGCATGCTCTTTTTTGGTTTAGACACAGGTTTGGATTAACCTCTTGGTCTAGGGGAGGTGGCCATGACAGTGATTTATACTTTAGCCCCATAGCCCACTTCCGGTTCTTGTGTAGGAACGGTTCCAGCTTAGGAACCAGTACTAGCTAGCAACACAGATTACTTGTTCTACCACTTCTCTTGTCTTTTGGAAGCTACAAGTGTTAGGACTATTTTTCTGGAATGGAACAAATATCACCTCATGAACTTAAGGCTGCACCCACCAGCAGCAGAAAGGAATTATTTGGGCAAAGGAAGATTTTGCACAGGGAGAAACAGCTCAGTTAAACCGAGTCCAAATATTCTGTCATCTTGACTGAAAATTACCAAAATGAATTATCCATTTCAGGTACCTGTTCGTTACAGAATTGTAAGTGGGAGGAAGGAGTCTGACACTGCTTAGGTGAACCTCATTTATCTCTTAGTTAGAAAACAAACCAAAAAGATGAGGACTGCACCCTCAATCAGAGAGTAATTCTGTTTAGGAACAGCCTCTGAAGGTGTTTCTGAAGTGTTTTTCGAGGTGGCTCATCTGTCTTCCCCTCCCCCCCAGTAATCAGGGCCCTCTCATGGTAGTCGTGAACATTCTGAGGTGTTAGAGGGCAACTGCAGAATGATTTTGACCTTCACCCACAGTACTCTGATCCATCCCATCTGATACCAGAGGCTTGTATGAAAAACTGACTTCAGGGGGATGGGGGGCACTACTATGGATAATGCCTCGCTTCCACAGACCCTGGCTACTGGTCTGCCACAAATCAGGTAGAGACCAGATATGAGCTTGTATCTTACCGCAGGAGAGTTCTGTAGGAATGCTGGGTGCTGTGGGGTGTGCTGGGGTGGGGAAGGGAAGCATGGATGAGGCTGCCAGGCTGCTGTGGTCTTGTCATGTGCCATTGTATAGTAACCGGGGGACCTCAGTCTGACCAGCTGTGACCACAGTTTCCAGCTGTGGCTGCTCAGAAGAGTGAAAAATGAAACATTGTACGATAAAATATCTGTGAAACCAGACAAGATGTCCCTGATCCAATAATAATGTAATATAGAGCACTAAAAGTCATGAAATGCAGTAGCAATGGCTGTTCTCTCCACCCTTCTCAGTGATCTTGTTCCTCTCAATGCTTTAGTTCCTGCGCCATGGGATTGTTTACTCATCTCCTTCTGGTGTGGGAATGTTTACTTACTGTGCGAAGTAGAACAGCTTTTACAGAAGCAGTAGAGAAAACCAAGATCGGGAATTACTTGTGGCTGGCACCATGAGGAATTATTGTTAGCAAGAGCAGTATTGTTATGTGGTCCTGTACTTTCAAGCTGGTCTTTTATCTGTCTAATCAGTTGTTTAATATAAGCTTGTTCTTAAAGTCATGTGGGGTGAGACTAAATAACTACATATATTTCCCTGGTTAAAGCCTCTTAACCCGAATGACACCTTGACCTAATTGGAATGGGTGTTGTCCAGTGGTGGTCTACCAAAAAACACTAAAAGAATGCTCTATTTTTTAGCGTCTGCCGTTTTTGTCAGTAACAAGGGTTCCCCTCTGCTTTTGTGCCGAAATAATTTTTCGCAGGGGTGAGGTGAAGAAGTTATACGCAGCTGTTAAATTGATATCCAAGTTCCCTGCGAGGCTCAATCTTGTACAAAAAATGTTATTCATGGTTGGAACTAGATGATCTTGAAGGTCCCTTCCAACCTGAACTGTCCTATGTTTCTGTGACGCTCTTGCAAGATTTTGTAGCTATTATTCTTTCAAAAAATGGTGAAATGTTATTGGACTTGGTGGTTTTTTTATGGTTCGTGAAAGAGCATCTTCTCAATTAAAATCAAGATTTGTGAATGTTGGAGTGTTTTGTCTCTCAAACCAAACTGTCCTGGCTTTGAAACTCCATGCAGAAATGGCATGCCTCAAACAGCAGTTTTGGGGAGATGATTGCTTTTTTTTGGCCTGCTGCTTAAAAGACAACTTGCTGCATAATGATCATACTTGAGAGATCTTCTGCCTCCAGTAAAAAGATATTTCAAAATAAGAAAAAATGACTAGTCTCAAGGCTGAATTTTAGGCCGTAGTGTTACAAGGTTTCTTAAGTTCAGAGGTGAGCTAGGTTTTGATCACGCTTTTGTTTGGCTTTGTTTAACACAGTGATTGCTCTGCCGTGTTGTTTCCGTGAGCACCTAAGAAAACTGCAGGACTTGGAAAAATTGATTACAGCAATATGCTGCAATGCTCTCATTTTCTGCTATTTTTTTCCTTTTATTTGTACACTTAATGTGCTCAGTATAGC
>NW_010257946.1:11513-15256 GCF_000690775.1 Eurypyga helias
ACAATCCTTTCATGCGTAATGGTGGTTGCCCATTGCGGATCACGCATGAGAATGTGGTGACTCATAGTGTGAAATGCTTTATTGCATACTAATTTAAATTACTGCAATGTAATGATAATTACTCTGTTATGAAAAGGGCCTCAAGTGCAATCTAAATGAATTCTTACCCTCAAACAAAGGGTAGTGCTAATGGGGGGGAAAAAAAAGATAAATTTGAGATGACTGGCCATGATTGGTATTATTTTGTCTTTGAAATGCTTTATTGCATACTAATTTAAATTACTGCAATGTAATGATAATTACTCTGTTATGAAAAGGGCCTCAAGTGCAATCTAAATGAATTCTTACCCTCAAACAAAGGGTAGTGCTAATGGGGGGAAAAAAAAAAGATAAATTTGAGATGACTGGCCATGATTGGTATTATTTTGTCTTTGAGATTCTTAAATCCAGAATAATAGTAGTTCCTAGAAGAAACTGCCCAAGGGACAAAAGGGAATTTTCTGAGCTCTGCTCAGAATAATACAAAAAGAGCTGAAAATAAAGTTCTTGTATACAAGCTGCCAATCATGCTCCTACCTTTCAGTTTCTGTTATCTTTTTTTTTTCTCCAAAATAACTAGACTGCTTTGTTATTTGCTGATGAAGGCTGGTTCCTTGTCAATAACCCAAACAGTTAAGAGCCTGACAAAGCATCTAGTTAAGTTACTTGGCTCTGAGACTAGCAGCAGAAAATATGTATACCCAGCACATGCTTCTGCCAGTCCCTCACATCAAGAGCTAAGTGGAGATGTACCAGTCTTCACAGGCCCTCCAGCTGATACACCACACAGCATGACTGTGCTAACAGACATGGTTACTATTTTTCCTGCTTAAATTATCAGCATCTGGGAGAAATTCTCCATATTAAGACTGCAAGGATAAATGATTAAATACAGTACAAAGTACAAGAAAGCAGTTTTCAAAGTAGGTGTAAATTAGGATGGCAATTAGGTACCTCAAGTCCTAATAAACGGCTTGGAAAGGAGAATAAGGATGGAAAGGAGCTGTCAAATTACTAGAGGTTAAAGTAACTTGCAGATCCTGTGATTTTTGTCTGACAGTGGTGCAATGAGGACCTGGTGCCACACATGCAAGGTCTCAGGGCAACTGGTAAAATTGTACTTTCTTCATCTCTCTACCCAGTGAGGATGGTCATTCTGAGCTTACTCTGTCACATTCTGTTGGTTTTGTGGCTTTTTTGTGTTGTGATTTTGGTGGTGGGTGTTGTGTTTTTGGTTTTGGTTTTTTTTTTTTTGCATCCCCTTGTTGACATCTCTAATAGCTGCCTCCATGCAATGCTTCTCTTGCTGTTAAGTCTGGCGTTCAGCACAGTTTTTCCCACTGGGTGTGAAAATCTTTTTTATGCTTCTTTTGCTCTTCTGTTATTGTTCCAGCTTCCCATCTTACTTTCTAGTCTGTTCTTTCCCTCTTTTTTTAAGTAACAAATGCTGAAAGATTTCCCTCTTTTTTTTTTAAGTAACAAATGCTGAAAGTATGGCAGGTGTAGCTGTGTAGTCATAGCCTAAAGATCTTATTGCTGTATTTAGTTGTGTAACAACACTCTACTAAAATGGGTGTATACAATTGTGCGTATTTAAAGAGTTAGCACTCTGTGTTGCTTGACTGCTTCAGGGGATTGCAATCTCCTTTCCTTCTGTTGTTTTTGGGAAGGGTAACATGACACTCTTTTCATTAGCAACTCATCTTTGCGGTGATTAAGTTGATATTTATACAGTACTAGCCAGAAGAGAGCCCCCATCCAACAGATTTGAGTGTTGTCATGAGTAATAGCAATAGGTATGCTTTTGCCATTTTTACCCTAATGAAAACCCTAGGGTTTTACCCTAACTTTTTCACAAGTAAAGAACATTGTTAGATATGGAGTGGGTTTAGAGAAGACCATGAAAATTCTCTGAGGGATTGAGATCCCATGCTGTGGGGACAGGCTTGGGAGAATTGGGGGTGTTCAGCCTGGAGAAAAGAAGGCTCTTGGCAGACCTTTCAGCACCTTCAAGTACCTGAAGGGGCTACAAGAAAGATGTGGGGGGACTTTTTACAAGGGCATGTAGTGACAGGACAGGGGATAATGGCTTTAAGCCAAAAGAGGTTAGATTCAGGATAGATATAAGAGAGACCTTTTCTGCAGTGAGGGCCGTGAGGCACTGAAGCAAGTTATCCAAAAAGGTGGAAGATGCCCCATTCCTGGAACTGTTTGAGGCTGGGTTGGACAGGTCTTTGAGAAACCTGATCTATTTGAGGATGTCCCTACCTGTTGCAGAGGGGTTGGACCAGATGGCCTTTAAATGTCCCTTCCCACACAAAGCATTCTATGATTGTGTATATCAGCATTTACTAAAGGCACATTACCAAGTTTAACCTTCATTACAGAAGATAGGTGTTTGTGGTATCTGTGTTTCTCAGCCATAGCTTTGAAAGAAGCATAATTGAAAACTGCAAGTGCAGGAGTGATTCACTCAAGTTTTTCCTCACTGTATAAGCTAATTTTTTTTTTTTCAGTGCCTCCCCCTGACATGTTTTCTTCTCCTTTGTCTGCAACTTATAGTTAGCCTTGGACCCTCTTTCTAAGTGTGCCTCATTGCCCTGAATCGCAGTCATGGGTCATTTATTGAAGTTGGTTCCCAAGCCTGCTGTGCTCCGTCTGCTGCCTTTTTGTTGTGAGTTTGGCATTGATTTTATTTTAGTGACAGGAAGTGCTTTGGTCTAGGAAATTAAATTATATCAAATGTCAGGCTATGCCTGAGCAATCATACCTGGAATTACAAAGGATTTGAAATTTTCCAGTGTTCTCAAGAGATTTAGGCTGTGAGAGCCTGTAGCCTTCTCCTGCTTAGGTCTCTATTTACATTAATATTGATCCCCCTCACCATCCCCCAGAGGCAGGAGAAAACACTAAAACAAATAAATGCCCCTTCCCTAATGTTATGTGTGAGCCCCAGTCTTGGTGCTCAGTTGTTAGCTGGCATCTGTGACACAGAAATAACAAGCAGTTTTATATTAGTGTGATATTTGGCCATTTGTATAACTTTTGTGTATGTGAATTGTGGGAATGAGGCTTGCAAATTACTAAAATATTTTCGAAGGGCAGTCTGAGTTGTTTCAGAGTTTACACTCAAGATCCCAAACACTTTTGTGAGGCTTAAGGATATATAAGGAAGGGAGTCAGCTGCAGCACTACCTGATTCGTACTGGAAAAGATAAGATGGCAAGCAGCGTTAGCAGAGGAAATTTAGGAATATGGAATGAGTGATGCAGACTCTAATGTTTGGGCCAGCCACATCCTAGCCCTTAGATTGCTATTTGGCTGACATCTTTCCTGAAACTCCCTATCCAACTCCCAGAAGTACATGCCATTTATCTTCCTTTGCATCCAGTCATACTGATTCCTCTGTGTATATGTGAAAGGTGACTGACAATAAAATATAGTGCTTGGAAATCATTCATTTGTGTCTCAAAACTCTGGGACATGAACAGTGATACCAAATTGAGATGAAGAAAGAGGAAGGTGGAGGCTGCGGCCTTGAGAAAATTCTGGGAGGGATCAGGGAAAGCCTGGCCACCTCCAGACTGGTAAGCCAGACCTATTCAGCCATGTCCAGGGCCAGGTTCTTGGCCCAGCAATAACACTCTCCTTCTTAGCTCCTAGTAAGCAACTACTTCTTCCAAGCAACAAGAAACTCCACTTCC
>NW_010257947.1:0-1029 GCF_000690775.1 Eurypyga helias
AATTGGGGTGAATCCCTTAAGGTTTTGGGGACCCTCCCAAAATTAGTTGAATTGTTTAGGTTGTTGTAGATCCCCAAATTTGGGTGAATTCCATAGGGTTTTGGGGACACCCCCTCCCAAATTTGAGCAAATTGAAGAGGGGAGGGGACAAACCCCCCAGTGCCACCAGCAGGTGCCCAGAGCCTGGAGAAGGACACCGGTCACCGGGATTGCTCCTGGGGACAAGGAATTCCAGCGGCTCCCGTCCGCCAGCTCTGTTGGCGTGGGAGCATCCCAAACGCCTCCATGGGAACACCCGGAGCGTGGGGAATAAGCGAGAGGAGCTGGAGGCGCGCGCACGCCCGAGGGGCTGCGACCTCGTTGGCGTCGCGGAGACCTGGTGGGATGGATCCTACCGCTGGAGTGTCAGAACGGAAGGATCCCAGCTCTTTAGGGAGGATCCCGGCTCTGTACGGAGGATCCCGGCTCTTGAGGAAGGATCCTGGCTCTTTAAGGAGGATCCCCGCTCTGTATGGAGGATCCCGGCTCTTTAGGGAGGATCCCGGCTCTGTACGGAGGATCCCGGCTCTTGAGGAAGGATCCTGGCTCTTTAAGGAGGATCCCCGCTCTGTATGGAGGATCCCGGCTCTTTAGGGAGGATCCCGGCTCTGTACGGAGGATCCCGGCTCTTGAGGAAGGATCCTGGCTCTTTAAGGAGGATCCCCGCTCTGTATGGAGGATCCCGGCTCTTTAGGGAGGATCCCGGCTCTGTACGGAGGATCCCGGCTCTTGAGGAAGGATCCTGGCTCTTTAAGGAGGATCCCCGCTCTGTATGGAGGATCCCGGCTCTTTAGGGAGGATCCCGGCTCTGTACGGAGGATCCCGGCTCTTGAGGAAGGATCCTGGCTCTTTAAGGAGGATCCCCGCTCTGTATGGAGGATCCCGGCTCTTTAGGGAGGATCCCGGCTCTGTACGGAGGATCCCGGCTCTTGAGGAAGTATCCTGGCTCTTTAAGGAGGATCCCCGCTCTGTATGGAGGATCCCGGCTCT
>NW_010257948.1:0-239 GCF_000690775.1 Eurypyga helias
TCTAAAGAAACTCTGTCTCCCGGAGTGGCAGGACAGATGGTGCCAGTTCGCGCCGCGGTGGCTTTTCTCGATGGCGAACCCTGAGCGGAGTGGATGTGGGTTTTGTTTTTTTACGGCGGGGAGGATGCCATGCCCTCGGACATCCCGTGGCACCCGCTTTCTGTGAAACGTCGGCCTCGGAGGCGCGAACCGGGAGGGCACGGGATGGGGGCGGGGGGGGGAGCGCTCCCGCCTCCTCT
>NW_010257949.1:0-26108 GCF_000690775.1 Eurypyga helias
CAGCCCCCAGCCCCAGCCTGCCCGCCTCAGGAGCGGGACGGGGTCGGCTGTTCCCACTCCCCGGGGCGCTGCTGCCCGGCGAGAGCGAAAAAACCCGTCAGGAGGGACCTGCCGGGCCTGACCCGATGCTCCTCCGCTTTGGGATCGCCCTGGTGTTGGAGGTGACGGCTGGGTTGGCGGGACATGCCGCGACAGCCAGAGCACCTGCCGCTGACCCTCATGCACGGAGCTGGCTCGGCGCGCTCATAAGGGTTAAACCAAACCGTACATAGGTACCACCGACCAGAAATACACGGTTTTATTCAGAACCCTGGGCAATCCTTCTGATTACTCTCCTTACTGTCACTCCCTCAGGCAATCCTGCTGGGAAGGGCCTTCACGTGAGGCCTCACGCCAGGTGAGGTACTGATTTTTGAACTAGAAGGAAGCGGGCTGTAGTTGATTTAAAGGTTTACTACAGAATATAATACAGTTCCCCAATTCTTGTATGCTACTATATCAATTACAGGTAATTACTTTCCTCCTTTTTCTTCTCTCAGTTGCTAAATTTCATCTTGACACCCACTGAAACGTGACAGGTTAAGTGTACGTTTGGGGTTTTTTCCTTCTCTCACGCTGAGGGGAATAACCGCTCTAAGGTTCAGCATTGTGTTAAAGGACTATTTCCCAGCTTGTCCACATCCCATTAGACAGAGCCTAGGACCAACCTTTGGAAGGCAGAAGTGGAAAAAGAGCAGATCAGTAGTGTATTATTTATTGGAGTTAGGCTACAATACACAGACAAGTAGGACACTGAAGGTATTACTGAGATTATTTTTGCATCCGCAGATAACGTGAGTGACATTCCATATACCAGCAGGCGAGTAGTAAATGAGAAGTTGTTTGCATAAATACAGACACTGGAATACATGTGGTTTCACAGTTTGAACAGCAGTATGTTACAACTTTACACTTTAAATTACTACACCAGAATTTGAGTAACATCGGTTATACACCAGCAGTGGTCCCACTATTCAGGATACAGTCAGACCAAAGAGGAGAACACAGTGAACAAATTGAAAAACAACCAACAAAAACAAAGCAGCCCCAGACAAGGCTTATGGGAACGATGGGTACGTTTCCCTTGGTTGGGAAAAGTTATAGCTTGTTACCAGACTAATAGATCTTCCACAAGTTCAGTAAGACAGCGCCTACGAGCAAAATTCTTCTCCCAAAACCCTTGATCTTGTCTGCAAACAAAATGAAAGGAGTAGAAAAAAAAAAAAGGGGTGAGAGACAGTATTAAATATAGCAGATAACACATGGAATATCACAAGTTTTGGTTTTTATTAGAATAAGTTTCTATGCTTATAAAACAGTTGCTTTGCACAGTTTGACCAGGCAGCTCAGTGTCTATGTACCAACGGCCTTCATACAGCGAGGTCCCACGTGTGGCTGTTCTCTGGGCAGGCTTCCGTCTCCTTGCAGTGACATTCTGAGGCAATACCGCAGGTTCTCACATAGTCATGTGCTCCGGTAAAACATAAGATATGTCATCCCACGGGTGACGGTACAGACCTTGCTTCAACCTCTTCTGATCCAGGTAGTGTCCTTAAAACAAAAGCGGTTTCTGTTACAGAATTTCTGCTCCTCTTTGGCTTATTTTGCCTCAAAACAACTTTGATTTTGGTATTCCTACAACTAGTATTTCAGACCAAGACCCCAGAGGTCCATGTGTCCCATGTTCATGGTGGAAGAGCATCCCCAAGCAGGAGGGAAGGGGCAGAAAGATGGCAAACTTACCGATGAATCCCATACTCCTGCCTAGTACAAAGATGCCATTAAGAGCTCCTATATCAATATATTCATCTGCTTCTTCCCTGCAAGAGAAAAGAAATTACATAGTTCCTCATGGCGATCTATTTATGGGATCAATATTAGCAAGTCTGTGAGTCCACTGTAGTGCCAGCAGCTACACAGAATTCACATGAAACTCCTCCCTCCGCACCTAGGCTACCTTTCCTTCCAAACATCCAAAAAAAAGCTGAGAGTGTGGCTTCCATCATTTTCACAGGACCATGACCCAGAGAAACAGTCCCCTACCTACTTACCGTGTGAAAGAGCCACAATTCCTGAGTACATCAACAAAGGCAACTCCGATAAAGCCATCTACATTCAGGATAAGGTTTGGTTTCTGCAGGAAACGAAACACACCCCAGTAAAGATGTTAACAGTGGCAAGCGATGGTCACCTGGCAACTTCCACTTTGAGGGTTGGCCGTCACTGTGCACGGCAGCCTAGCGACACAGACGGCTGTTCAGCACCCTGAGCAGGAGCCACGCTTAACGCACGGGATGGAAAACCAGCCCCAGAGAGCGGGTCTGCATTTGGGTCACCCACAGAGATCACCCGCCCCAGCTGCACACAGAGCACTAGCTCTGCCTCAGATTTAAACACAGCAGTTCTGGGTACACCACAGGCAACAAGTTTTGGTTTGTTCAGCATTTTCCCTGGTGTCTAAACTGTTTTCATTCTCAGCAAACTGTAGTTGCCCTCAGCCCAAAGTCTACCAGAGAAAGACAAAACCCCAGCAACAATTTATGAAGCATTGCAATTAAAACACTATTAACCCCGTGGCACTTGTCCCTCAGTAAGAAAGCAAGCGTTCAAGAGAAGAAATACTAGTGCACATCACCTTGGAAGTTGTAATTTTCTCTACTTCAAGTGCGTAGTCCAGCAGTGGGGTGGCTGGGAAATGCTGCTTCACGTAGTCTTTGAGAATCTGAACTCTCATGTCTGGGTTATTTATCTGCAAGTTAAACACACATGGCCGTCTGATGTTGCCTCTTACGCAGGTTACTTGCCATAAGCTTTACTAATTGTAGGTTTAGGATTTGTAAGTCCTGAGAATTTGGTCAATAGCTACCTCTGAAAGTTGCTAATTTCCTTTTCTTTTTCCTCTCCCCCAACATTCTAAAACCAACCAACCAACGTAATGATGTTTCTTACTGATTTCACTCTGTGTCCGATGCCCATGATCAGTCTCCCTTCTTTCTTCATCTTATTCACAAACTCCATAGGGATAATCCCACTGTCGAAGGCTTTGCTGAACATTTTAGCTGCAGCGTCCAGTGCTCCGCCAAACCGGTCTCCCTGGGTGCGATACGCAGAGGGAATTACAGCAAAGGACTCCACAGTCATGGTACAAAACAAGCACAGGGTTATCGTCCCCATTTGCCCTGCCCATCACCGTGGCACTCCTGAAATTAAAGTCAGGCAGGCGCCTGAGATAAAGCATCTGCTCATAACACACGTGTCCGTGTGTACCCAACGCACCCCCACCAGAGACAGCACGGGGAACATTCAACCTAAGGTCTGCTTTATTCACATTTTTACTTGTCAGTGTTGGAAGAGACCACCCAACCATCCAGGAATAATGCTGACAGCAATGTGGCCTCTACAATTATTTCTAGACTCAAACAAGAGACATGAGAATAGTCTTACTGAGAAGTGGACTAGGTTTTAAACCAGAGCATCAAGCTATTAGAGCGGAATTCAACAGAAATTCAAAGTCTGAGTGAGCAGACACATCCTGTCCGAGGCTCTGCACCCAATCCAAATCTTAAATTAACAGTAGTAACACCTGGACAGAGTAATGAGTGGCAAGACTAAACCTCCTGGATATGAAGAACTCACAATAGTGAGAAGGCCTGAAGTGAGACTGGAGACAAGATCTTTCCCAGCTCTTGCACAGACGATGGTGTTGTGGGCTCCAGATACAGCAGGCCCATGATCTGCTGTTACCATCAGACACATCTCGATGAACTGGCAGGCGTACTTCGGTAACCTGAGCAAGGAAGGGACTGAAGTCATGTATTGTAAAGAAAACTGAACAAGACGACACTTGGTGTGGCACTGGACAGTGACTTGTTTGAGGTGTATGTGTGAAAGAGGAGAGAAAGGGAGCCATGGGATCACAACGCCCATCAGTGCCTCCCAGTATCTTTCTCAGGGATCAGAGCTCAGGGCCGAGGGTCAGTTTTGTACACACTCAGCTGCCTGATCAGTGAGCTCCACGGGTCCCCCCAGGGGGAGCCATGAGGCTGTGCTAGTTCTGCTGTGCCAGATTCCGGCTAGTGCCGAGCGCCTCCAGTGAAAGCACCATCAGATGGAGGCAGCAAACTTGGGCCATTCAGAAGGTTCCCTGTGGGCTGCTTAGCAAATGTTTGTAAACTCCCCAGTCGCTCCAAGGCCGAGGTGCAATTGTAATAAGCAAGTAGTCAGTGTGAAACAGGCCTAGAACAGAGAAATTCCCTCGATGCACCACAAAACTTGTGGAAAAGTTCATCCCAAGACCACACCACATTGTATGAAAGCTTGGAACAGTGGGCACCCCTATACCCCCTCCTCTGAGATATCTCCAGTTAATCCATGTTAATGAAGGAATCCTGGAGTTACTTTTGTGCTTAAAAGTCTGCTAATAAATAGGCAAAACTTGAAGCTAAAGTATTTGGTAACTTTCGAAGGAGCTGCCTCACCTCCTTTGAAACCAGAGCAGGCCCAGAACCCCTCCAATTCCCATCTCCTCTTTGAAGACCTCAGTGATCGGCATCCCGGCGTAGATCAGTTCCTGACCTCTCTCGTCACAGATGCTTGTCATAAAGGAAGCCGGTTTGCGGATCAGACCCAGCTCCTGAAATCGCAGCACGAAGATGGGACATTACACAACCCGCGTGAGAAGCAGGGGGCAGCAGCAGACGAAGTGTCAAACAGCAACGCCTTAAACCTGCCCTCAGAGCAGTTTCCGTGGCCTAGAACCGGCGTAGCCAGTGAGCTCCAACACCACAAAGCGCGAGACATAACCCCGAGGAAACACCATTGTTGCCATAAGCATCCAGAATCACAAAAACCAGATGGGATGTTTGCTAAGGAACCAGAAAGCAGATAAAACCAGCAGAGCTCACCCTTGCCCAGGAGTAATCCATTGGCACAGTTGGAGGAGGCACTTCCTCAGCCGGCTCAATCACTCTTTTGGCCACAAGGTCCTGGTAGACAGACCTAGGGAGAGAATCCCTTTATTAACGTAATTCCTTTTAAGAGATACAAGTGAGGTGGTCTTAATCACCACTAAGGTGGTCTAGACCTTAAAACCCCAGATCGAAGAGAAATTGCTTTCCTTAAGCAGTAACACGTTCCTTTATCAGGCTACAGTCAGTGCCCTAACAGCAGTTTTTCTCCGCTGCTGGTGTGACTTACTGAATGACCTCTCCCAGCTCATCAAAACTCCGGGGCACAAACACACCAGCTTCTTTCAAGGCTTGATTCTTTGCAACAGCAGTTTCCGAAGCCTGGTTGGCACAAGCGCCTGCATGGCCAAACTGCACCTAGAGAGAGAAGGGACAGCAGTAAGGAATACGAGCTGTTTACCTCAGGAGAGTAAAACAGAGCGAAGGACTGGCTAGGAAGCTGGTGACCAGGGAGTACCACGACTGCACGTCTGCCTTACTTGGGCTCGCAGAGCTCTTGGTTACACCTGTGATCAGTACTGCAACACACAGGGCATTTTCTGATCTGCAATCACTCCGGGTTCTTCCACTGACGTTTCGTCTCCCTGATTTCCCCCACCCTCCAGATCTTCTTAACATGCATCTTTCCCACTCCCACCCCCAATGGAGGTGGCTATTAGAATCTGTTGTGTCCTCCCTGTACGAGTATGCAGAATCCCCTGGAAATCTCTAGTGGCTCACTACAGAAGCACAAAAAGCTTTTAACATCTATATTATCAACTTCCACATGTTCAGTTGCTACTGGCACTTCAGGAAGGTTTAGGCAGAGGGAGAGAAGTTGGCTTTTTGTCCTGCCGTGGATGTATATTTATGTATTTGTCCCTATTTTTGCACATACCTCGGAAGAGAACATGGTGGCACAAGTGCCAATGCACCAGCACACCACTGGCTTGGTGATACGCCCTTCTTTAACACCCCTGCAGATCTTATACTCTTCTGTGCCTCCAATCTGCAGAAAGACAGAGACGGCTGAGCTGCTGCAAAACCGCACTTTGTCAAAACCAGCTCCGAGATGCAGACGGAAGCATCACGTGGATTTCTCCTTTTTCGCTGAATAACAGCTGAACTCTCAGAACAAAGTCTCCTTAACTGATTTTTTTTTTTTAAGGTAGGGTAGACGAAGCTTGTCTGTGGAATATACTCTGCTTCTTTTGATCAAAGAAGCACAGAATCAAAATTCAGGCATTCAAGAATGGTATGAATAGCTGCCACTTTTCTGTGGCCGTTACTGAGCATTCTGGGAGCATCTAACCTGGCTGCCAGGACAACACACTTGGATATTTCTCAAATAGGAGTGAACTAGTCTCACCTCTCCAAGTACTACAATCATTTTCACTCCTGGAGTGTCTTCGTAACGCAAGACATGATCCATGAAAGTTGAGCCAGGATATCTGGTAGAATACAGGGAAAACAGTAGAAGTTGAATGTGTTTCATAAACTTCTGCCAGAGGAACGAACGGCCACCCTGCCCGTCTTCCTCCAGATGACTAACAATTCTCCTGGTGACAGGCTTAAGCGGTGGTTTTACTGAAGATGCAGACTCCTACCTGTCTCCCCCAATGGCCACCCCTTCGTACACCCCATCCGTGGTCCGGGAAATGATGTTGTTGAGCTCATTAGACATCCCTCCAGACCGCGAAACATACGCCACACTGCCAGGACGGTACAGTTTCGATGCCAAAATATTATCCAGCATGCCTCCTGTGTTGCCTATTTTAAAGCAACCTGGTTTGATCCCACCAACCTACAAAAAAACGAGAGAACGATGTATGTTTTAGAGGGCTTTACATCAAACTCAGGAGCATTTCTGTAAGACGGCCCTGTCAGCATTTATACAAACAATGGAAGACAGTAATGTGACCTTAAAACGAGACCCTGGTGTGCACTTTATCTGACTAAGGACAAAACGAATTGTAGGATGCACTTCATCCTTTGCAGAAAGCCGATCTGAAGATTAAGACAAATGGACATGAGGAGAAAAAAGGTCACCAGTTCTTACAGTTGCAGGCCCAATGATGGTGACTCCTTTTTTATCGGCTGTCTTGATCAGTTTGCGCGTCAGAGCCTCTGGAATGCCCTCTGCAATAATGGCAATGGTGCGGATCTGCATGAAGAGACGGCAAACCGTTAGTACCCCCAGCGCTGCCACCCTACAGAGCTCTGCAGGGCAGAGAAGCAACGATCCGCTCCTGCCTCCGGTCAGGCCATGCTGTGCACTGTCACACAGGAAGGCCCCGTGCAGCGATCCCCAGCCTGTGATCTTCGCAGCAGCCTCAACGCACCGTTCAGAATATTCTCCCCACCCTGCACAACAGAGCAGCGCTGTATTGAACCGACCTGGAGCAGTCGCTCCTAACAAAGATGTGCCAAGGTCCTCCCACACAAATTGCAAGCCCAGCATTAGGATTGGCTACGCAACTCCAGTGTCCTCCTCAGAGTCTACAAGGAGTTAAACCCACAATATTTCTCCAAGTTGGAAGACCAAGACCATTTCCTAATACCTTCATGCTTTAAGAAACACTGGTACCCTGCTGACAAGACCTTCCTGCTTTTCTCTGGGTGCTTCCAGCTCACTCGCTCACCTGTGGATAATTCATGGTTTCAACAGTGCTGTCATAAGCAGAGCGCAGAGATGCAAAGTTGATGAGAACATCCACCTCTGGGTGTTTCCTCATGGCATCCGACATGTTCTTGTAGACTGGGATCAGGATTTCTTTGTGGCCCCAGTAGAACTTCTGCCTGTGATCACCACTGCGGAGAAGATGGAAAAGCCCTGACTCTATAGGCTACTGGAAAGACAAAGGATAGAGCGCATGCAGATAGAGGAGTTTACAAACCCCAGTTCTCAGACACCAGGACTGACTGTAAGACACTCACTAGCACGCGAGTGTACATGGGGAGGGCCCATACTAACAGCAGGAGGTTCTTCAGAGTATAGAACAGAGCAGCATATGGAAGGAGGCGGGCTAATGGGGACAGAGGCATCCAGCAAGATGAATAAGCTCTCCCACAGTGAGGTTACCAGAGCCTCAATTCTACTCCAAGCTGGAAGACAGAATGAGGCACAGAAAGAGTAATGAATGAGATGCATGCAAAGCTGCATTACTGGACTGGAACAAACACTGGACTGGGGAACAGGCAACTAGTATCTGCAGTGAACAGCCAGGACAGCAGCGTGAGGGCCAGTCACCTTCCGATTCTGCTACAACGAGCCTCTACCCACCCTTCCCCACACATGCTGAAGGGGATGCCCCTCAAAGTTTCACTGTTGGTGTTGTCTTGTGTGGTAGATGCTCCAACTGGAGCTTGACTAAGTTCTGCACCGTTCAATCATTTAAGTTTAGCGCTGTCATCCACATTCCCATACTGGTACGTTTCTAACGGAACACTCTGGGGTTTGCCAGCCTGGGTTCCTCCAAAAGGTCAAGCAGAATCAGACAATTATAAGTAGCCTTAAATGTTGAACCCCTGTTGCTTTTTCTTCATTAAACAACCGCGACACTGCAAGGGGCCGACGCTCATCTATAGCCACAGCTATGCCTGCACTCAGTGTTAGTACCCTGAGGTTCGCACGTACCGAGAGGGTACTCCAGAGCTGCAATTATCATCAGAGCTGTGGGCTAACAGCACGAGGCACTTAATTGTCAAGAGGCAGACTTTCTGCAGGACAGAGGTTGATTAGACATCAGCTATCCTGGATGTCCGTAAATACCTCAGTAACAACACAAAGCTCCTACCTCTGTGTGGCTCCCTTCTTGCTGTCTCAGTGAGAACACCTCAACTCTGTCCCACCACTCGCTTCCTGCCTGCTAGGAAACTACTGCCTCTGTCGACAGGAAAGACTACGAACAGGGTTTTACTGTTTAAAAAATGTTGTTTGGCTACGTCACAGCTTAAGTCTATTAGCAGAACTGCTCCGATTTTGGCTGATATCTAGAAGGGAAAATTCCAGCTGCGGATTCCAAATCAAGCCATCTCAGACAAGCATGCAGCAACAGCAGATGAGTGGAAGAAGCCTTACACAGCCTTACTACCTCTGCTAAGCCAGTGGGCTGTTAAAGCAAGCCGAACTAGTCAGGCCTTCCTCAGCTGGCAAGTGAGGGAACGGAACTTGGACAACCTTGGGAAGAGTGTGAAGTGGGATTTCAGGTGTGTGGCTAACATTTAAGGTGTTTCAACAGAGCAGCCCGAAATCGATGGAGGAGGGAAACAGGAAGCTGTCTGCAAAGCCAACCTGATGGAAGGGAGTACAGGAGGAGGTGTTAAAGCAAAGGTGGACTAGGGCAGAGCTACACTAGAGAACAGCAGAGACTGGAAGAGGAGAAAGCACACAGAAGAATTTGAGGGAAGCAGTCAGGAAAATAACACAGTTGACACAGGCTACTTACGTGAATGGATAAACCATGGCAGCTACTGAAGGTTCATCCCGGGAACAGATATAATCAAAGTCCAGCATTCCTTGCACAGCCCGTGTCTGCATCCCCCAGATGATCGCTTTGGTGTGACGGCTGAACAGGGTTGTAGCTTTACCTGCTCAGAGAGAGGGGGAAAAAACCCAACACACACTCAAAACGTACATCTGTGCAAGACAAACTGCAGCTCTGCCAAATGGCTGCTGCAAGCCTCCCAGACAAGCACGTTCCCCTCCCTCCGGCCTGAACCCAGGTGAGCTGCAGGATGTAGTAGCCACACTGTCCAAACTAAGGAAGAAACTGCAGATGAAGCAGCATCCCCCATCCCAGGATTCTGAACACAACAGCCAGGTTTTGGGTTTCACAAAACGAGCAAGTGCTTAATCACAGAGGGGGAGCTGGTGGAGGACAGCAATGAGAGCTGCCTTTCCTCTTCTCACGTGGGGCCATTCATCTTCCTCCCAGAGTTTTATTCTTCAAAGCTGAAGAGGAAGGGAACTTTGAATTTTATTTATTTATTCGTACAGGTTCTACAGTCTGGGAGACCCACAGGAGGTTTGCCTCCCCTGTTTGTCGTGGCACCACAGTAGGATGATAGGAAATAAAAAGAAAAGCAGGAAATGGAGGGGACAAAATCCAAAGGAGCTCTACACACTTAGCTTTTGTTCTCAGGTTGGGTTTGGTTTTTTTGATGCTTAGAATCCAACACAAACCTGATGGCTCCAAGAATTTCTAGATGGCCAAAACTTGGCTTTGGGGGAACAGAGTCACAGGAAAGGCTCATGAGGATGCTTAAAGTATATTTACACCACTTGTCACAGCAAAATGTTGAGCTATTCCTTTTGACTTCAAGCAGAGATCATTTTAAAACTCTTAAGAGCTCAGAGCGGATCCCAACTCAGTCTACAGCTAATTTCTTTCTGGCTTTGAATCAAAGGTAAACAGCATTAGGGATTAAACAGCATACTGTTCTGGCTTTAACAAGAAAGCAGTCCCTGATCCCCAGCCCTCCATGTTCGCAGTTTAGATGCACTGCCACGTGACTTGTTATTAGTAAACTGCCTACCCTGAAAAATTCCACTTATCTTTGCAGGTGCCTGCAAGGAGGTAACATTAGTACTCAGAAACAGGAAAACGCAGGGCCAGAAAGGTGATGCTGTTTATCTGAGACCACACAAGGAAGAATTCAGGAGTCCCCTTGTAGCACCCCTCCTCTGAGGATGAGGAGATGGCTTGAAACTCCACTTTGACCCCAACTGAGCAGGTTATTCTCATCCAGCACAGAGTTCCAGTGCTTCAAGTCTCCATAACTTCACTGAGCACCAGCTTTAACGGTTTGCTAAACTCATAAGGCAACAAGAACATTTGGTTCATTCCGTGACTTCTCGGTGCCCTTCAAGGCTCATAAGCACGGCCCCTGCACTATCATGTTTCCCTTTGAACCAGAACACCAGTTGTTCAGCATGGTTATCTATTCCTTCTGTTTAAAAGAAAGGAAACAGAGCATTTCACAGTAGGCCTTGGTCTGCTTTTCTCTTATTAACAGAGGCTGGGGAGGGAAGGAAAAAGTTAAATTTGTTTGAGACCTGTCCCTCTCTCCCCTGGAAATGATAAGTTTTTTGTGCAAAGGAGCATGTGATCTGCACTTGAGTAAAGAGATGAAAAGTTCATACGGTGATAGCTAAATATGCTGGGCAGGAGGGAAGGACCAGACAACACTGCAAACTTTCGGAGAGATAAAACAGCAACAAAACCAAGAACTAAAACAAGTCAGCTGCCAGCAAGGCCAGACACATTCAGCTAGTCACACGTCTCCTACCTGAACCAGGTCTTGAAGCTGGGACTGAATCTGTTAAAGAGAGAATCACTCATGCAACAATCTGACAGAGCTGGCTGCTGTCATCCCAGCAGCAGGGCACCTGCTGTGGGCTGCCGCAGCGTCCCTCCTCCCCACAGCGCTCCGGCCTTTCAGGTTTTGCTTTTGTCAAAAACCAAGTGGACTAGACCATTCTCCGCTGTACTTCCTCTCCAGGTATCTGGACATCACATTTGCATTTTGCCATCTGGAAACGTTTCGCTCATCCCAGCACAGCCACATTTCAGCCTTGGGCGACAGTTCCTTGCATGCAAGCTCCGCTGCTCACACATTTTCGATGCATTTTTGAAGCACTACTCATGCAAAGCTCGGCAGCCGTGGGATTTGTTATGCATTTCACTGGAATTGGATCTGAATCTTGCTGTCATCACGTCATACTGTTGTAAACAAGGCCCCTGTCTCCTCACATCCAAGGAAGGAGAACCAGGATATTATTGCATTCTGTCCCTGCCCAGTTCCACTGTTGTTTTAGCCCTGTACAATGTGCTCTGACCCAATAAGGCCTCCAACAAAAACAAGCAAAAAGCTGCCCAAGCTCTCGCAGATTACCATGCTAAAGAAGCTTCCTACAAACTTAAGTAAAAAAAAAAACCCAAACCCAAACCTAAAAACTGAAGAACACCACACAACCAATAAACCACACGGCAACCTCCATCCCTAACTGTGCGAGGAGTACGTCACGCCTCCTACTGAACTGACTGCGGAGTGTTCCTCCAGGAAGCAGCAGCACATACCATGGACTCTGAATACCTACACCATTCCAGCAGCGTCCCATGGGAACACCCCCCGGAACTTAACTGGAAAGCAGGCCTCAGTTCAGCACCCACAGCAGCTGCTCTAACCTGCTGACCGCTGGCCTCACTTGAGGGGACATGGGAAAGCTGGAGTTCTCAGTCCTTGCTGTTCCCTTCAAAGGGAGATCCCAGATCAAGGCAACTCTGACTCACCTTGTGTATGAGCCAACAGCACAAGTGACAGCATTCTAAAAGCACTTAATGAAATTCAAAACAGACAGATACCATAAAATTGCTTCCCTTTATACCCAGAAAAAGCCTTAGTCTAGTCCACAGGCTTTCTTTTGGAGCCGAGGAGAAAAGGTACCAATCCCTTCCAATACTGGACTTACCAAGAGGTGCTGTTGGTTTTGCCTTCTTGGCTGGAGCAATATCATCTGGTTTGGACTCGGAGAAGGAAGCTGTTCTGCTTGGTGCTGGAGTCTGAAGACGGAGAAGCCAAGTCAGTAAGGGACAGTGTGCCACATAAGGCCTGGAGCACGCAGGAGGAGACGGCCCCTTTGGCTATGCTATTCTACAGAGAACACTAAAGAAGGCCGATGTTGAGGAAGGACCATTTCAGTCAAGCAAGGGAAAACTAAACGAGGGGTCACATTGTCTGCACAAACAAGGTGGATGTTGGGAGGGCCCCTCCTGACAAGTGAGGCAGAATCACTTCAGTTTTCCTAGGGCTTTGTACAAATACAACGCTGGCCAAGATCCATTTGACCTGTTCAGACAGGGGAAGCTGCCTGCAGAAGGCTCCTCACAAGCGTTCCCCTTCAAGGGGAAGGGACTCACCGAAGGGCTGCCGCTGGCATTGAGGAGGAAGTTGGCCGTGTGGGCTGCAGTGGGCGGTTGGTTGGGGATAGGCCGATGGCCCAGTGCCATGCCCACAATCGCAGTCATGTGGGTCTCTGTGCCAAAGACGTGGATGGGGATCCCAGTGGTCTTCCCTGTGGATGCACACAAGAAGAGTCAGCCTCGGGAGGGAAGGAACCAGATGAGTTTCCACCAAGGTGAAGCATGTGACCTTGCAAAGGCTCAGCAGAAAGCAGGTGCAAGAACAGAACTTAAGGAAATGGTTGGTCCTTACCAACTTCTCCCATGACACGCAATCCTTCCTGGTAATTCGGGCCTCCTCTTCGCACAAAGATCCTCACCTCATGCTCCTTCAGAGGGCCTTGGTAATCCTTAATCGCTCTCACGATGCCCTAGGAGAGACATACAGGACAGTTAGGCTGAGCAGCCCACATTATCCCATCATCTCAGGAGCTCCTGGAGGAGATGCCCCGTCGGCCTCAAGACAGCACCACCCGGGGGAGAAGGGCCTGGCACTGATCACTAGGCCTTTGCTGGTATTTCTGAGTAGTCACTTACTTTGAAAGTGGCTGCCACGTTGGTGAAGTTCGCAATGCTGCCTCCAATGATCAGGATCTTACCTGAGGGAAGACACACATAAATAAAACTGTTTTGAGAACGCCATGGAAGATCGTGAAGCAGTTTAGGACACAAAGTGAAGCAATGCCGCGGTTCAGACCGGCCAATGGTTTGCAGCAGGTCGTGTTGAAAGCTTTTATCAAGCAATACTTCTTCTAATCTCTCGAGCCACATTTGGTCTTTGCTTCATGGAAAACCACAAGTCCTGCCTCTGAAGCAAGAGCTGACAGAAGTCCATCACCGTTTCACTCAGAGGGCAGCCGTACATTAAAAGCTCTGCCAGGGAGGCCCAAGCATAGTAACAGCCCAGATTTGGTCAGGCTTTTCCCTCCATACGCAGCTTTGAAACTGCAGCGACTCCCTTACCTTCAGGGTGCTTCTCTCGTGTCATGAGGGAGAGAATAGTCTTAGCATAGTCGTAGGTCTGTTGCTCACTTGGGGCTCCCGAGTATTCCCCGTAGTTAGCCAGCTCATTCACACCCCCGAGGTCACAAATGGTGTCACTGTGACAAAGAAAAAGGTTAAAGATATTAGTTATATCTTAAATCACTGCAACGGTCTTACTAAAGCATTCCAAATTCCTGGAAAAGCGGGACTTGTAACACGCTGTCTGCTGGAAACAAAGCTGCTCTCCTCTTGGTGCCAGTCGTGAGGTACTTCCTAGACACGATGGGAACTCGCTGACTGCTACAGCAGCAATATTACCATGACCAGCTTGCAGCCAGCTTGGTCCTTTCCCAGTCAGAAAGAAACCGTATCTCAACCTCCCGGAATTGAACTATCTCCACGGGATGCTACGTTCCACATCTTGGTAGGAAATCTGCACAGCATCTTCACTCTGAAGAGGTCCCAAGCAGTCACGGCACAGGAAAGATTGCATTGGAAGAGTCTCCTTTCCCCAGGCTGCATGAATTAATTTCCTCCAGCACTGTAAACCCTCCCCCCTCTCTGGAACCCTTGTTCCCGTTACCTGTAAACCACAGAGGCCCCACCACCAGCCACCATGGTCCAGATCCTGCCTTTGGGGTTGAGAAGAGTAAGTTTCAAGCTGGCTCCACTCTTCGCATCCAGGTCAGCAATGTAGGCTTCCTGCAGACAGAGCAGCACACTGTTAAAGTGCCCTCCGCATCCTCCTTCTCCAAGCCAGAGGGTCTGTTGTGCTGGGCCTGCCTGGACATGCAGAGCTCTTGTATCTCTCAACTACAACGGAGGGGAACTACAAACACCACTTTTGTTAGGGACAGAGACCCAGTGCCATCCCCTGGGGACCAGGACTGGTTTGTGTGGTGTGCTCTCCGAGACAACACTGACACTGGACTGGACACAGACAGCTTGCACCATTCTCTGTAACAAATTCAGAGGGGTGCAACCTGAGCATATGCTCAAATTTGATTCTTTCTTGGGACAAAAAGAATCATACCCTCTAGAGAACAGGTTGTCTTTACAAGGACAGCCTGCTGGCTGGCCTCTTGCTTGTCCCCGCTGAAGTCACAAGGGATTGTTATCAGTAAACTGGATATTGCTTCACTTGTAGAGTGCCCATCCAGGAGCAGATTTCTCCTGTTTGCACACAAAAAGCTTTGTGAGTGCAGCTAACTGCTGGTTCTGTTTCCCTAAGCTGTACTACACTGGCTGCTCTCTTCCTCCAGCCCTGGGAAGCTCCCAGGTTTCACGCTTCCGCATACGACAGGCACAGAATCGAATGCCTCTGAACTGAAAAGTCTTATTCTGACCTTGTCTGCAGACTGAGACCAGAGGAAATTTAAAAACCAACAAACCCATGGCTACAGTCTCTGGCTGTGCTGCAGCCAAGGATGTAATCACCGAGAGCTGTAATTTGGCTCAATACGGTGTTTCCGTGTCACAGCGTGCCTGCCTGCGGAGAAGCACTTCACTTGGGGTTCATTACAATTCCTAGTGAAGCCACTGCCGTAATAACCTGCACAGCGACTCACAGAGGATGATTCAGAGTGACAAAAACTGAACTAATCCTTTTAAGAGCAAATTGAGTTAAGTGTTGGCATCCAGCGAGCTACATGGAGAGAAACAGCTAAATGGATTTCCTGGCTTTGTTACAAAAACCTTCCCCCACTGAAGCATAATTATAATGAAAATGGAAAAGTCAGGACAGAAATTCTTTTGGAGACAGCAGAACAGTCACCTGAAATAAGTAACAGAACAAATAAGGAGAGAGCTCTACTGCCAACCCCTTTTGAAGCTGCTGGGAGGCTACGCACGAAGCGGCTTATGCAGCCAGCAGTACAAAGCCAGGGAATTCTGAGGAAACAGGCATTTCTAACTTTAAAACAAAAGGCTTGCCTGCAGGCCTCTTCTTGCTCATCATTTTTCAGGAAAACAGCCGTACTGACAGGTTAACCTTTTCCTTGGACGTTTAAGAGGCGGTTTTAACTCTTCTCTCTGGATTCACACTGGCGTGTGGGTTTTGCACACCACTGCTGCTCTACTCGCCCAAACCGGCCCAGGGGAGCATCACCTGCCATGCGGCTGTCGATAGGCAGGGCTCCAACAACCAGGGATGCTGACAGGGCAGTAACGCAGGCAAGAGCCACATATGGAAGGCTGGGAGGGAGCTTTGGCACATACCGGAATGAAGTTAAATGTCAGCCTCCATTTAAAAAAGTCACTTCTGAATTAGAGAACTGAAACAACATCCAGGCCAAGATGGAAAGCAACTGCAGTTCAGAGTGCGATCAGGGGGCGTCCTAGTGCCACCCAACCTGTACACAGGACTGCACAAGCTCTTACCGCCAACAGCAAAGCCAGGGCACAGCAACAAAACCCACAAGAGGAAAACAAGGACATAGAAGCATCGAGGAACTAATCCTGTAGACCACAATAGAGGGATTGGGGTGAGAGTGGGTTGTGACTTGCCTCTGGGTAAGCTTCCCTGCCGAAGGGAGGGGGGAACTCCACATCCCCCCATTTCACTTTGCAGATGTAGTCAGCAGTCGCATCAATCTTTGCGGCCAAATCAAGGATGTAGACGCCATCGTTAGTCACCACTGTATTTGAAAAACATACCAGAATCAGCTCTGTTTGGTACAAAAGATGTGCTACATATTTACTCAATGTCTGATACCACTGAGGTGATTACAAAAGCTAGGTCGCCTCTGCTCCTCTTCCTCCACACTGCTCTGTTAGCTGTATTCACCAGACCCAGCAAGTTCCCTCAAGAATTACCTAGTGACCACGGTCACGGCCAGGCCCTAGCTCAGGCCCCGTTTGTTCTGATCTAACGGAGCAGGTTTCATTTCTTCAGTTCTGACTCAACATCCCCTTCAGTGGAATTCTTCATTTCCAGCAGGAAATGAGATAACAACTCCAAGGAGCCCTCATTTTTAATTCATCCAGTTAAGAGCTCCCAAGACACATCACAGACACTCCCGCACTTCTTGGGCACACGCCACCCGGTATTGCCACAAACTGCATAAGCCAGAGTGATGAAGTGCATGTTTCAATGTTCTAGAACAGAAAGTCCTGCTCCCCACAATATGTTACCTAATGGATTGATCTCGAGGTACGTGAAATATAAATCTTCATAAAGGTTGAACAGACCACAGATGAAACTAGCCAAGATGCTGTAAAAAAAAAAAATGGAACACCCGTTCATTAAAGCAGCCAAATCCACAGCACAGCCTGCTCTGCTTCGTTTATGAGCAGCAATCTGCAAATCTGCTCTGTATCAACTTCTCTCATTCTCATTCATCTCCTGTGGAAGAAGCCTAGGTGATGGCTCAAGGAAAGGAAGACCTTGATGACTCATCTTAATTAGACTCCACCAACCTCTGCTGGGAACACGGCTGCTCACGACTATCGCACCGTTCAGTCTGTTTAACCTCACCGAGGGGCAGAAACGCATCGTTGTCAGAACGCAGCTTCGTTAGCTGGGAGGGGGAAGAGACTGCAGTACACTCTATCAGTGACAGGCTTCTTCAGCCTTTCAGCACAGAGCAATGCCAGCAGTGGTTACGTTATGTTTGGGAAAGTCACGTCTCATCAACATAACTGTAGGCACTGGCGTCTAATTAAAGGAGATGCAGAAGCTTTGAGATCTACAGATAAGCTCGAAGTAAGGGTAGGAACAGCAAGAGAGAGTATATTTCTGAGTTGGCAATCAGATTCACATCTTACCACCACTTCTGCTAAATAAAAGAAACTCTTCTACGCTGGCATAAAGGACCGAAATTCAATACAACTCCAACATCTCAGAGGTCAAGACTTCAGTAGACTGAGAAGTGCTCCTGTCAAGTGAAGGCTCAAAGCACCACGAGCACTTATTTTGAGTTTAGAAGAAGCTCAGATAAGGTCAAAGATCTTGAATTTAGGATGCATGGCAGATTCTTGAGTGCAGCAAAAAAAGCGTAGGAGAGCAGGCTTTAGGGTGAAACGGAGGGATGTTGCACTGAGATACAGGAGAGGAGCTTTTGGGTGGCTGGCTATACCGAAACTAGGCATCATCTGTACTTACTCCTTTTTATTTGCTGGTGCATGCTGCAGGAGATGTTTCTTTACATCCGATTCACTGAGCTTTTCATCCACCGCCACAAGCAACTTCTGAGCTTTGGCATCAACATCTCCCACATCCACACCCCCTTCGTGGTGGAAGAGGATGTAGTCTCCCTCACGGGCAGCGTATACACAGACATAGAACTCTTCCTCCTGCACAGATGGGCACAAACATCAAGTCCCACACAGAGAAGACCTTGAAGAGGCAGCTCCTGTGCAAACCAGGGTCCTTTATACCCTTCCTGCAAACCGTGGCGGAGAAGGAATATTCACCAGCACAAACTGAGGTATCTCACATCAATAGTTGGTTACCCACACCAGGGAGCACTGGATCCAGGGAGCACTGAGCTGCCTTTTCCCAACCAACACGCTCCCCCTCGTGTGATCTGTAACCTTCTCCCAGCAGAGTAACCACAACCAACGTGATTATTCACAACTCTTTGCACGGACCCGCGCTGTGCCTGCCCACAGCTCTGGCCACCTGCATCGGCACCAGCAGCTTCCCAGCACACTCCCAACCGTCTGATTTCTCCACTGTATCCATCCGTCCAAGCCACAGGCAAGTTTAGAGAGTGAAAAGCATTTCTTAATGCTTTTTTTGGTATACTAACCTGCTTGTGAGGGACGAAGGGTTCAATCAGAAAATTCTTCAGGATTCCCTTAGCATTAGCAATCTGCAGGCAGAAAACAAGAGAAACACCAGTAAATGCTTATCCAGTGTCCACATTCCTGACGGCATAAGGCAAGCTTTGAGAATTAATCAACACTGCTTTAAAATCACATCCTCCCAGGCACCTCTCCACTGCGTTCCCTGGGGCACCCTCCCCAGCACAGCATCCAGCACTGTCACTGCTAGAGGTGCTGCTGTCCCACTCCAGGGTATGCAGGAGCCACCTTCCCCTTTCCTAACAGGACAGAGGGCTGTCAGAACTACACCAGAATGGCTCTTCATTCCCTGCCCCAGGGACAGCACCTTCACAGAGCACTGCTTAGTGCAGTGTGATGGCTCGAGCTGCTTCTTGGAGCTCTGGGAAAAGTCAGAAGTGAGGGAAATTCTGAGCTAGACAGGGGGCAGCAGGAGCAGAGGCCCAGTACTCGCCCTGGAGGCAGTGTGAGTGAACACAGAAGAGCAAGAGCACCCCTTAGCCTCTTCCTACAGGGACAAACAGCTACAGCAGGAACCGCCCTGCGCAGGCACTTCCCTGCTATCCACACCAAGTCTCCTGGCTCAAGGGACACTCCTGCACAGGCCACGGGAGATGCCTCCTGCTCCCGAGGACACCACTTCAGGTGCAAACATCATTCATCACAAGCCTTGGCACAGTCCTTCCTTTCGATGTGGCGGGTATATCATGCTAAGCCAGTGATTTCAAAACCCATGGCTTTCCTGATGGGCAGGCACAGAGTTAGTTGCCTGCTGTTTCATAACAGCCTTCAGGCAAGCCTCACCGGCTCCGCTGCACAGCTGGTGCTGAAGCCGGCAGCAAATCAATCCCAGTAGGGCCAAGGCACCAGCTTCCCTGAGGCAGCAGAACTCTATCAGCTCCTGAAACACAGCAGCTGGGATGGCAGGCATTTCTTTGTCATTAGCATTGCAGCATCGTTCCCAGGAGAATAAATATTAAAAGCCAAACCTGAGTTAAAATAAGGACTTGAAGTAACACTTCATCATCAGCCAAAACACACTGGCTGGCTACAACGGGAGGACAATTTTATGACAGTTTTTAAGGCTGTCTTGTTAAATCTGCTGTGGGTATTCAAGTGGAGCAGCTATGCCAACTCAACACAGCATCTGAGCTATCCGCTGCTGACTCCCCAGCAGAAGGGATTTTCCAAGTGGTGCTAATCCCTGCTGAGCTCCCACCTGACAGGCACTACGCAGCAGACTGACAGCAGACGGTAACAGGGAGCACGGAGCTGTGCTCGCCATCAAGGTGTGTCATTTATTGGTGCTCACTTCCCAGTAGGAAGTTCACACGTGGGGCAGCTCCTCATTCACTTTGGCATCAGTGCAACGTGCCCTTTAAACCACCGTAAGGAAAACTACCTGCACACCAGCTCCTGCCAGCAAGCAGGCAGAAAAGACAGCAAAACAGCGTCTCACGCCTGTTGCTGAGGGGGCACTCACCGTGGTTTCTTGGCCCAGGCGCTGTTTGAGCCAAACCTTCACCTGATCCAGAGTGAGGTTAATCCCAACCAGTCCAAGCTTCCCTCGTCGCTTTATCAGCTGGTCCGGCTTCACCACCAAGCGCTACAGCGTCGCGCAAGAAGGATTAAAAGAAGCGTTAGAAAGTGAGTTTTCTCACAATATTCTCCGCAGATAGTGCGACCAAATCTTCACCCATACAGCAAATGTCCTTGACCCTCGCTAGTCTCCTGACAAACTCATCTCCTGTAGAACATGCCTCCAGGTGGGTTTGCCAGGGGTTTTTTGGGTGGTAGGTTTGTTTTTTTTTTCCCCTCCACACTGTACTTGGAGAAGAGCTGCCTTATTTCTACTCAGACATGAGTATACACTGGAGATTGGGGTGACTGTTTTGGCCTTTCTTGATGGACCTTGACAACTCTTGCAAAGCAGCTGTTAGGATGGGGCACACGTACTCACTGACAAAAAAATCACGTTAAAAGCATACAGCATCCCGTCAGTTTTGCAAGCTGTCTTTGTAAGATGCATCCTGAAATCAGACTTTCTCCGAGAGCAAAGGCTCATAAAGAGAAACCACGAGAGACCCAGCAAGCACAGGCAGCTGCTTGCAGAGAAGAGCTCCTGCTGTCACTACGTACTCTGCAGCGGGACTGGCTAGGGCTGGGGGTGCACACATTTGTCAGCCAACAGCACCTCTTCACCAGATACCTGCGGAATGCTGTTTCTGGGAAACACACATTTCTAGCTTGCAAATATATACATATATTTTAATTTAAAATAAGAGATGGGTGCCATTCTGCTGTACAGCTGATCCGCCCTGGAACTTCAGCAGCTCCCAGCGCAGTCTACAACAAGATGCCGTACAGAAACGTGGATCGTCGTCTTTCTGCTGGACCCTGTAGCCCTTTCTCACGCTACAGAACTCTGCCTGAAAGGACAAATTGCATCCCTGCTCCCTTCCAGCTTCCTGCAAGCCTTTTTAGAAGCATTGCTCATATCACTCCCGCACCTGGGTATGGAACATTCAATTACTTGGCGAAGGGCTTCTATCAGCCAGGCGGTAAAGGACTGAAACACTCACGTGCTTCCAACCAAGGGCTTAATATGATTAACTGCTGGAAACGAGCCAGCTCGGGCAACTAATGAAAAGAGCTCTGGATATGTTTCTCTACAGAAGGTACATGGCTGTGAAGCACAAGACCTTGCACAGAAAAACCAAAAACTGAAGTTCTCCCGGACATTTTGCCCGGAGGCAGGAAACCTAAGCCGTACCCTAACTGACCATAACGCTAGCCATGGAGAAACACGCCACGATTTCAGAAAGTAAGGGGTGGAGAGCAGGGACCAACATCTCAAGAGACTCTTACTTGGTCTGAATTTGCCTCATTTACCCCCTGTGTGGTTACTAGGAGCTTCTTGTTTGCAGATCTCTGCTCACGTATTCCACAGTCCTTAAAGGAATGCGACAACCAGCCCCCCAGAAGGTGATACAACAGCCCCGCAGCAAAGCTCGTTTCTTCATCAGTGCTGCAAATGAACGTTGCAGAACAGCAGCAGCGACCGGTCCTTCAGGAGAGATCCGGAGCAGAGCTGTGCTCGCAGCCTGCCACAGCACGAGGTGCCGTGCTGACAGGGAGCAGCCTGGGGGGCTGAGGTTTGTCCAGGGCTCGGCCACCGCGGGAGGGCAAGTCGGTCCTTACCTCGCTCAGCAGCCAAGGGTGGTCCTGGGTGAGCCGTGCCCAGTCGGTGTCTGGGGTGACTCGGGCATACTTGAAACGGTTCTGGATGGCAGAGGATGTGCAGATATACTTATACAGGAACTCCTTCCCCGTCTGCTCAGAGATGGCTTTGGCTGACATGGCTGCCTAGTCCAAACTGCGAAGAAAAGAGCGGTCAGGAGCAGAGTTCTCACGGAAAATTCCCATCGCCTGGCTGGCACAAACCCCAGGCAATATCAGAGGCTATTTCCTCATTAAAAATAAGGCTATAAAACTCACCCGATAAGCAAGATCTATTCTGTGTTCCTTCAAACCTCTACCCTGTTCCACTGCCCTGAATACTCTTTTAGCCCAGCCTTGCTTGCAGGGAAAGGTGTAACCCTTGCAGCTTGTCCCAGCCTTTACCAAACCTGCCAGCTCAGAGCAGCCCCCTCATCCAGGGAAGTGCTCAGCTGAGGCAGCTGTCCCCAGCTACAGAGCACCCAGGTCTGCTCTGGGATCTGTGTAACACACCCACCACGTCTAGTTCAGTACCAGGGAGCAACAAGGCAACAGGAGAGGAAGAACCCTCCCTCCCACTTGTTTTCCGACAGCATGCCGCATTCCCAGTCTGAGCTGGACTGCAGGCAGATTCACAAACCCCCCATACCTTTTCCTAAAGGGAAGACAAAATGTTGCTGGTATTATCAAAACCAGAACATATTTACACTGATTTCTATTTGTATTTTTCATTTCAGCACCTAGATGTCTTGGAAGCAGCTCCAGACCCTACAGAGCAAGATGCTCAGGACAAAAGGAGATTAAGGTAAGGCAACTTGGGGCTTTTATTGGGGGTAGGGTGCTTTTTTCTTGAAGTCATTTAAAAAAAAACTCATGTCATGCCTTTCCTGAGATGGCTTTCTTCTCCTTTAGAGGTTGTGTTCTAAACTGACGTAAGTAAATGACTTCTGATCTCAAGGCTGTAACTTCTCCTTCCGACATGCAGCAACAGAGTCATAGGTGTCAAAGATGTATTTATTTTCAGTAAACATTTATTTAAATGCACATTTCATCCCAGCAAACCTGTCTGCACCCACCCATCACCAGAACCAGTGATCAGCCAGCGGCCAACGAGCAGTTCTGATTTTTCCGAGGGGTCAGGCTGTTGGCAGAGGAGCTCGAGCAGTAGCTCGTGCTGCATTCTGAGTGACTGGAGCTCACGGCACTGTTCCCCAAGCACAGCCAGCGTGGCAGGACACAAAGGCACGCTTGGGACGGTTTCTGGGATAGCTGCAGAGCGGAAAGGCACCACCACGGAAAAGAGCAGCTCGGATTCCATCTGAGTAGCTGGACAGTGACACATTCGAATGGCTCAGTGAGACTCTGTTCGTGCCATCACAAAACAGATGCCCCATTTAAAACCCACAGAGGGAAACGGTTTAAGAACTCCAGTTACTTCTTGTGCTACCTTCTGGTTAACAAGCCATCAACGGGGTTATTCATCCTGTAAACATAGGACATGCCAGGGAATAATTAGCCACCCTTAGAAATAAAGACCTTTTGCCCTAGAGCAGGAGGAAAGAGGTTTGGTCCCCTCCCAAAATAGACAGAATATTTACACTGCAGAAAACAGTAGCAGGAGGCAGGCTGCATTCTGCATGCCTCTGGAATAAAACAGGATGGACTGAGTCCTGTTACCAAAAGCTGTTAACTAGGTTTAAGAACTGGAAGTCAAGTTTGCTGCTAACAACTTCTCAAATGCAACTCAAGTGTTAAAATAGAAAAGAAGAAGTACAGAAACGGCAGAATATGTTAAAAAACAGTGTTCCTGCTTTCAGAGAATTATTGTTATGTAAAACTCCAACACCATTACAGTGCAGCTTCCACTTTAATCCATTTCAAAACAGCCTCAGGAAATGTTTCTGAAGCACCCTATCCTACTCCATAGGATCAAAACCCCATTCTCGTGGCCTAAACACTTGCACCTCATATTTACTCTGCTAAAAACAACCCTGCTTTGTTTTTATCCCCCCAGCTGAAGCCAGCACAGCCTAAGGAGAGAGGAACTCTTGAGAACAGCCAAAGGAGACCAAGCGTGTTCTGCTGTCCAGCCCTGCAAAGCAAGATGCACATCCTGCCATCCCATCCTCCCTCACAGTCCCCTTTGATGATCCGCAAACACTACTCCGAGGCTGCTGTACTAGCTTCCTTCGCTCTAAAGAGCATCCCCAAAAATGTCTGTGTTCAGAGCTGCTGTGGGAAGAGTTCTCTGGGACACAGAGAGCCGCTGAATTACGTCAAGCCCTTGGGCTAGGAGCAGCCATTCCATACCAACTCCAGAAGTGATCTAGAACTTCTACTGGATGCTCCTAATGACAGGACTGAGTGACACAGAGTGCAGTTATCTCAAGGGGAGGATTTGTACACAGTTATTGGGGAGCAAATAGCAGCGGGATGTATTGGAAGAGGACACAGAGTCAGTGATGGGGAAATGCTGGGTACCAGAGGATTAACCTCCAAGGTTTTAGGAGTTGGAAGGCTTACTACATAACCTGCTTAGGCAGGCTGCAATGCTGGCTGAAAGCTAAGCACAGGCACTGAAGTTGGAGAAATGTTCATCTCTTCTTGGTGTCAAACCACCACAGCTTTCCAGGACAGGAATTTTGATTGGAAAGGTGTAGGGGGACAGAGGGTGTAACAGTTTCAAGAGGAAACAACCCACAACAGGTAAGCGGCGAAGGCCAGACGCATCGCGAGGCAGCTGGCAGATGCCCCGTGTTCAGCGGGGGCAGACTTGGCTTCCTGTGCTGACGCAGCAACTGGGTATTTGCTGTACGAAATCCCTGCTGCCGACTGCAATTCTCTGCCCATCGTTGCCCTGCAAATGCCATAAAACCGTAGCAGTGTAATCTGTGCTGTAGTCTGCATTAGAAATTCAGCAATTAGCAGAGCTGCTTTGACTGCTTAACCTTTAGTAGCAAGGAAGCTGCAAGAGACGGGATGGTTCAACTCCTGGAAACCAACTGGAGTTTGCTGCATCGGACTAAGAAAAACCTCAAGTGGGTTTGCAGAACTGGTTTGCATCTGTCCTCTGCTAGCTGTGGGTCAGCACTGGGATATCATCCTGAGACAGCCCTTATCTTAACTACGGGGCACTGTCAGGGCATCAGATAAGCACTGTCACAAAGAACACCCCAGCTTCTCCAACCAAAAGCTTACAGCTTTATCATGTGGTCCGTCAGCCACAGGCCAGCTACAGAGGAAGACTCTCCAAAGCTACAGAAGCGCCTGTGCGGTGGGTAGTTGGCAGAGCTGCAAGAAAAAAAAAAAAAACACACACCAAAAAAACCGGCAACAACCCAGCCTTACGCCGTGAGTGTGCACAGACATACTCAGTTCCCACAACCACCACTCTACCACCTTGTCTCACAGCTGCACACACACTACAGTAAGTCATCTGTACTGTAGCACTGAAAACTTGCCATTACGATTTTTGCTTTAAAGCAGTGCTGTTTCTGAGAGCAAATCCTGCTCCCAAGTTACCTGCAGCTATTTATTTTTCCTGCTAGGAAGCTGGAATACCCTTGTTTTCAAAGCCCTTCACAATCCATCGACTGCCTACTCTACGGCATGCTAAAGGCCAGTCCCAGAGAAAAAGCATCACATTTCACTGCGGTGGAAGATGGATAAAAGAAAACAGCAAATATATTTCCTAATCTAAAAGATTCCATTTCTCCAGGGTGACACAGAGCCCCTGAACAACACTGCAGCTCCTCAGTCCACGTTTACAGAGTCAAACAATCAAGCTGATGGTAGTTATGCCAGTGACCAAGATGTATTTGTCTGCAACCGGAGGAAACTGGACCCAGGACATCCCTCAGAGCTTATTAATGACAGTCCTGGAAAAACAAAAACAAGTCAGTGGGAGCAACAGTGACATGGGTGGGATCGCTCAGCCCCGAGGGACACAAGATGCGGGGGCATTCCCACAAGGCACGGCACTGCTCATCCCTCAGACTTCACCCGCCTTTATCCCGCTACATTCTGCTGCTCCCCTAGTTTCACTCCCAGTTTCATCACCTCATTTCTGCAATAACACTACTGGGGTAAAGTGGGAAAGCCTAGAGCGTTATTACAATAGCAGTAGATGAAAAATTACTAAATCCTTGTGTTGTGGCAAGAGAGCAGCAGG
>NW_010257949.1:26302-27094 GCF_000690775.1 Eurypyga helias
AAATGGTGAAGCTAAAAGAACAGAAGGAAAAAAAACCCAAACAATCCATAGTGCATCAGCAATTCCCAGCTGTACGTGTTCACCCAGGTCCCTTATCAACCAGACAGACGTAATCAGAGCAGGCTCATGAACCGTTTGCTTCCCCTGTGCCGACACTGAGCAGGAGCACGGCCTGCGGGTCACCACGGAACTAGGAGCAAAGTCTCTGCAGTTTCCCAAGGAGGCAGGTTAGCCCTCTCATCTGCCACGGGTAATCTCACTTTCAGTCATGCCTAGCACCTGCAGTGCCAACCAGCGCTGATAGCAGTCACGGATGCAGCTCTGAAGAAAAACAAGAGGGGTGCAGAGAAAAGCCAACAAAATCCCTTCCTCTGTACCAAACACAAGCTACGGGAGAACGTTCTCTTCTGACTAGCTCCCAGACAGGGCTCTGGTCGTAATAAAAGTGCAGTTCAGTCTAACGCAGCAAATCACGACTTTAGGCCCCAAATCTTGCAGCCACCACACAAACGATACATATGCCTCAGCAGCACAAAATGCTCTTAACATGTATCCTCTGCTGCTCAGGATGGGGCAGACAGAGTTAACAGTTTCTAACCTGTAATGCCCCTCTGGCTGCCTGCGATGATCTGCTGGTCAGCCTGCAAGTTCGTACTGCACCTGCATTCTCCCAACCCCTCAGATCCAGGTAGGGGCTACCTTATCTTTTCCTTGGAAGGGTGTATGATGGAAACACAGTCGGTGCCTGGCCAGACTCGCAGAGTGAATGACAATCTACTGCCACTTTAAGGC
>NW_010257950.1:0-208 GCF_000690775.1 Eurypyga helias
GCAGCTTACCGAGGACGGGGACACGTAAGTGAGGGTCAAGGAGGAGGTGTGTGGTGGGGGGGGACGGGGACACGGACACGAACACTGAGGGGATATGGCAGGATGAGGACCGGACAGGATGGGCTGCCGGCGGGGAGGCGCCGGTGAGAGGGAGGTGGAAAGTCCCTGGAGGGACGCCAGGGAGAGGCGGCTCTCTCAGCCGACGGAA
>NW_010257951.1:0-912 GCF_000690775.1 Eurypyga helias
TCCGCGGGCACCCTCGGCACCCGAGATGCCCCCACCCCAGCCCTCGCAGCCCGCTCCGGCACAGGGCGCTGGGAAAGAGGAGCACGACAGATTCGGCGGAAACCTTCGGATTTTATTGGAAAGGAAAGGTCTGCCTTACCTGGAACCAGGCTCTCCCCTTCTTCCCCTCATTAAAAAAAAAAAAATCAAACGGCTCTGGGCAGAGCCGGAGAGACACATTTTAAATAACTAGTAGCAGAAATTAAGAGAAGGGAGAAATAGAAGAAGAAAAAAATATGTATCTCGGGTGGGGAAAAAAAAAAAGATACTGCCGGATATTTTTCGTTTTGTTTTGTTTTCGCTTATTATTATTTTTTCACTATACTGTATTATCCTGATGCAATAAAGGCTGCTTTGTAATGTAATTTAAAAATATATATGTCCAAACAAATAGCAGGGCCAGAATATGACAAGTGCATTCAGCATTATAATTCAACTGGGCTCCACCTCCATACCGCCTCCTAATTAATGGGTCTCCGAACTTGCAAAAGCCTGCATTGGACAGAGAGAGAGAGAGAGAGCGAGCGAGAGAGAGAGAGGGCGAAAAGTGTCATTGAAGATAATTGATTACCTCCCAATCAACAATAACTTGTTAGCAATAGTCAATTACCCCGTCTCTTCTCGCCTCTTTCCCCCTGGTCCGAGGTCTCGGTGCGAGGGCTGCTCTCCCCCTCTCCGAAGTCGCCTTTTATTTTTTCTTCTTCTCCTTCTTTTTTTGTTTGCAATTATTTTTTGAGGGGGGGTTATTCGCTTTTGGGGCGGAGGGCAGAGAAAGTGCTGCGATTTGGGGTGTTTCTTAAAATAGCATCTGGTAAGGGGAAGAGAGAGGAGAGAGCGAGTGGAGAGTGAGAGGAGAGAGAGAGAGAGGACGGG
>NW_010257952.1:0-264 GCF_000690775.1 Eurypyga helias
CTCATTGCTCTCATCCCCCTGTCACCCCACACATTGGGGACCTTTGCTGAGTCCCCCCTCCCCATGCCAGCCGTGTGGGTCACCGGGTCTGACCTGGCCTGGCCATGCTGGTGGTCCCTCGCATCCCCCCAGCATCGCTGGGTGGGCTTGAGCCCCCGTCAGGGACTAGCCCTCATTTTGGGGCGTCCCTCACCGTTCATGCCAGGGTGCCATCCTGGGGGATCCCTGCGGTGGGAGGGTACAGCCGGGAGCCTGGTGGGGTGC
>NW_010257952.1:329-554 GCF_000690775.1 Eurypyga helias
CTCTGTCCCCAGCCTGCCTCTTCCGCTTCAACGTCCTCTCCCTGGTGTACCTGCTCTTCCTGCTGCTCCTGCCCTGGTTCCCGGGGCCCACCCCGCGCCCCGCCGGAGGTAAGGGGCTCAGCCTGGGGTGCGGGGACTGGGCAGGTCGTGGTGGGCAGCGGACACCTGCCCTCCTTCCCCTGCGGTTTCACCCTGTCCGGGCAGCGTGGCTCCGCGTAGCAGCCT
>NW_010257953.1:0-556 GCF_000690775.1 Eurypyga helias
AGTCCTCGGCGCGGCCACATCCACGTCCTTCCGCCCCAGGGAAGAAAAAGAGCAGGATGTTTGCCATGAACAAGCAAAGCCTCGGCTCCGCGGAGGCGCTGACGCTGGGACGAAGCCGCGGGGTGCCCGACTGGGAGCACCGGCACCGAACGGAGAGCCCAGTGCAGGTGGCTCTTGCGGGGGGGGCTAGCAGAGAACAGGCAATGCCCTCGCTTAAGGCTGAAAAACTCGCCCAAAACAGATGCCTGCCCTTCCTTCCAGGGCCTTCTCTAATGGATCTAGTGCATTAGCACCACGAAGAGACCATCAGTCTTCGTTTCCAGGTTTGAAATGGAGAACATCCCTTTTCCAGGACAGCACAAATGGGCAAGAACCTTGAGGAGAGGGGCTGGGCAAGCAGTGCCTAACAAAGGACTAACAAAGGCAGGTTTCCAAAGGATTTGTAGCTTTTCAGTCAGCTAACGATTCGACCAAGTCATACTACGGTGTGCTGCTGCATCTGGATTTATTCCCTCTCTTTTCCCTTAAAACCCTCCTTTCCCAGAGTATTTTGGGG
>NW_010257953.1:569-8431 GCF_000690775.1 Eurypyga helias
CTTCCATGTGACAGAATTAGAGATGAACTCACCCTGCTCTACTTCCCTCTGCCGACTGCCTTCAGACCCGGGAGATCTCCACCGCTGCCGAGTTTGGCCGAGATGGGTTTAAGTCACAGGGGGTAAAGACACACATGGTGAATGATCACATACGCCTGTTTCCATAGGAAACCAGGCTAAACGGTGACTTCCTTCCACGTGGGAATCCTCAGAGGGCTGAGCTGTCTGGAGAGCCGGGAGCCCCTCTCGCAGACCCCACTCCCACCAGCAGTTCGCACACCCGAAGTCGAAACCAATTGTCAGACAGACCCAAGCCACCCAGCTCCGGAGCCGACGGCTGCGGCACTGCGAAAGGCTTCTGACGGCAATCGTGGGATTCTGCACATGGACCCGACCGGAGGAGGCATGGAAAGAGCTGCCACGCTGGTTACTTCCTATTTTAGGCCTTTACGCAAAGCCAGGCAACCCGCACCGTGTCCCGTCCACGCTGCATAAGCGCTGCTCGCTACGGTCGAGGAGCTCTCCTCCACCTCTGAGCGTGGGATGCTGGCGCTCCAGGTGCAGGAATCTGTTCTTTGCTCTGGTGAGGGAGGAGGTGGCCACTACCAGCCTGTTGCCAAACCCTCCTTGTACCAGATACACACTTCCTCTCACACTGCACCCACCTTCACAGGAAGCAATTACACAATGAAAACTACTCTAAGGGAGTGAAGTATTTGCTGTCTAGCAAGTCTCTTCCAGCTGGATCCTTTTTCCGACAGATTCAGTCCTCGTTCTGCTCAACGGGTGCATACAGGAGGGTAGGGCTTTGCTTATCCAGAGGGATAATGAAACCGTTGTGGGCTGGCAAAGGATGTGCGTTCTTGGGCCACCAACAACTCCAAGAACAGTGCTGCAACTTGCTCTAGAAGTCTTGGCTGAAATAACTGTAGCCTCCTGGGGCGGTTGACTCTTCCCGGACATACTGCTGTGGCGGGAACGGTCCGACAACCGGCACTGCTCCTGGCATCCTGGACATCAAAGGGAGCAAGAGAAGGAGAAAAAAACCAAGGGAGACAATGTCAGAAATCCGCCAGCTGCAACCGCTGCTCCGCAGGCATGGCTGTCAGCGGGAGCAACAGCCTGCTGTAGCCAAGTCAACAACTTCCCAGGAAAGCTTCCAAGGGCATCTTTGCCCCGTGCCCCTGTGTAAACAGACACCTTTAGCATAGCAGGATTAGCTGTTGCACAGCTCAAGGGCCGCAGAGCAAGTATCCTGCCTCTCCTCAGACCGCAGATGCTGGCCCGGAACAGGACCGAATGGTTGATTCCAGGAGCCGCTTTCCGAACAAAAGCTGTGTGGCTGGAAAAGCTCGGACAACATCCACGTCCTTAAAGGGAACACTTAGGCGTGTGTGTTGGGAACATCCTCAGTGTTATCTGGGGCAGGATACTTGCTATTTGCCAATCCAGTTGTGCTGTTCAAGAGCTGAAACTTTCCTGGGATGACAGAGTGCTTTCCTTCCAATCCAGCACTCCAGAGAGCCAAGGAACCATGGGGCTGTTATTCCACAGAGAAGCCACAAGAGATCCCAGTTTTCCTTCTGCCCCCTCCAGGAGATTTGGCTGGGAGCCTGTTCTCACTTCAGGTAGGGTTTCCTAATATCTCTTTCTTCCACGCAGCTCTCTAGCCAGCCCTGGCTCGTTACTGACTCTCTTTTAGTGAAGGCTTTGAAATCAGAGAACTGAACTTTGACAGTGTCCTGAACAAGTCATTTTTGGTGTTAATTATCTGGCAGCCTCGGTTTTTTTCAGATTAATAATATATGCAGGGGGTGCCATTATTTAACTCGCCAGCTGTGAGAGCAAGCTCAGGAATATACTCTGGGTTTCCGGAGCGGGCTGACTACATGCCAGATTTTAAGACAAGCAAACCCAAGAGCGATTAGAACGGCAAGCAGACCTCCACCGAGACAGTCTTTAATTAAATTAAAATCTCAGTCGTTAGAGAATTGGTGTTTAATGGTTTGTCAGGCTGGATGCGCTCACCGGTCCACACCGAGCTGAACTACCGAGATCCAAACCAGCCGCAGAGCACTGCGACTTCAGCAGCATCCCAGAGCTGTCTGCAGAGGGAGCTGCCGGAGCCACCCGGCTTTAGGACAGGGCAAACCTGCACCAACCCCGTTCTGCCTGCGAGTCAGCGGGAAACGCGTGTTCGCGGCCGCAGTTTGGGTTCTGTTTTACCCATTGACTGGAACAACGAGGCTGGAAAGACGCTCAGACGAGAACGTTACTTACTGGTTCTTGTGTTTGAAGCCACTGATGTGAGCTTGGTACTGCTCTATGGAGTTCAGGACGATGTTACAGGTGCTGCAGGGGTAGCCCTTCCCAGCTGAAACAGACAGCAACGTCAGCGCACGCGGCCCACAGCCTGGCCCCCGCGGCGGAAACAAGTGAGAGAATCCCAATGTTTGAGGCGTTAAACTGCCGCTAAACAAGGCCAAATGGCAAGGCAACAGCCTGAACCAGGCAGGGAGAACCCCACCGGTCGCTGCGAGGGAACACCAAGCCAGTCGGGGTCAGAACAGGGTTTGTTTATAAAAAAACACGTTTCCTACGCACATAGTAGCCTCAGGACACCAAACCTGATGTTATACTGCCTTGGCAACTCCACTTCTCTCCCAAATTCCCGCTTCTCCCGATCCGTCCATCTCATAACAGAAAGTAAGGGACATGCTGAATTTGTGAGCTCGTGGCGTTTCAGTAAAAGGAGCAGCCGGAGGAGACTACACACAGTGCCCAGGTCTACGCCGCGGCACTCTGCTAAGCCTCGCCGAGGTGCCAACGGGGAGTACGAAGCTCCATCCTCAAGCAGTTTGGTTACAGCCAACCTATCAGCTAACTGCCCCCTCCCAGTCTCCAGCAATGGTTGTACTGGACAGATCAGTGGTTCTGTGGGTCAGGACAGCTCCAGCTGGAAGTTTGGGAGGTGACAGATACCAAACGGGCAAGCATGGCAGCACAGGAGTCGCTCACAGGAAAATCAGAGGACACTAAGCACTCCTGAATTTTGGCTCGTTGGGGAAGGGCCGGGCCTGGGGGTCTCGCAAAAACACTTCCTGAAGGTGAAAGGGGACGCTGACCCCAGGGGCGCAGAGCAGCAGTACCACAACAGACGGTGCAGAGAACACTTCCCAACCTGGCTGCTGCACCTCAGATTGATTTCAGACTCCAGTGGGACATTCAGCTCGGGACAGAGCTGGACCTGGGTGGGAAAGGCCAGAGGAGCCGCCGCAGCCCTCAGCCCTGCCGCCCTGCAGCGTCGAGCTCAAGAGCTCTGTCGCATATCCAGCCAACAGGCGTGTGCAAGGAGTTGTCCCAACTGCGCTCCTGCACCCCACACCCGTGGTTCCCAGAGGAACCTCAAGCAGCCGAACACCTCGGTGTTGCACTGCGAATAACAGGCCTTTGCCTGCTGCCAGCCAGACTCCGGCAGAGGGAAGCGCAGGGACCGGCACAGCTGGCAGCAGAGACGGGCACGGGGAGTAGGAGAAAACCTCCTCGATGCACCCATCGCATCCGAGCAGCCCCCCGACGCCGGGGGGTGCTCCGAAACCTCACCTGAACAGCTGAAGTGTCTGCAGGCACCCCGCTCCTGCCGGCACGTCGCAGGAGACACCGGGCCCACGGGCCAGGGCACTGCCCACCTACCCAGCTCCCGCCACTGTCAGCGCCTGAGTCACACTCAAGTGGAACCATTCATCAGGCCCCACTAATTAGGTAAAGAGCAGATGGGGAACGCGAGATACCAAGCACCTTTTCCATCTCCCACACGACTACGTGATGTGGGAGAGAATATTACTTGGATAATTGAGCCTCATTTCTCTAAGTGCTACCGGTATCTAATGGTGGCCTGCAAAGAGTTAGAATAATTAATCTTCTGCTTGTGTGGGTTTTTACCACACAGAAAGAAGCCCTTGAAGAAGGTTTTAAGATGATTTGCCTGCTTGTTATTTACCTCAAGCACCCAGAAGGTACCAGACCTCCTGGTCCAACAGAAGGCTGCTGGGAGGAACAAGGGAGTTTGCCGTGAGCTCCTAATGCCTTCACCGGACTCCAAGGGCTTTCAGCACACAGAAGTACTCATAAGCAGCAGATCATAAACCAAATGAGTTTTAACTGTCTGCCTAAGTTCCTCCTTAATAGCTCCTTGGGTTTTTTTTCCCCCACAATCCTGCTTGCTCCGGAGAGAGTTGCATTAGTTCAGCGGTTGGAAGTGCCCACACAGAGGCTGAAAGGCATTCGGGGAGAAATCTGGCTTTCATGTGCTTTGAAGCAGCAGGTGCAGTTAAACCTATTCCTCCCATCTTTGGCTAGTCCCCTCTGAAGACCTTTTTTTTAAGCATCAAATGCCCCTTTTATCTTTCCATTTTGGATGCAACCGCCTCGCTACAAACAGTACCGGCCAAAATCCCTGGATTATCCGCGCAGAGAATAAAAAGGACACGTCCCCAAAGAGACAACATGGCAAAACACAACCCAGAGCTTGTCACGAGTAGCTCCTCTCTAAACCCCTCTTGCTGCCAGGGGCTTACTGCATCAACCATGTCAATCTTAGGGTGTATAACCAAGATCCTCATCGCCAGCGATTCTCCCCTGCTCCCTCCGCACGGACCCTCTGCTCCAAAGACCCGTCAGACACATACTGCCACGCTCCCCCCCTGCTCTCCAGCTGTTCCTTCACCTGCCTGCCGAGAACTCACCCATGAAGGACGATGCCGGTGCATCAGGGGTTCGGCCGTAGTGCGCCATCAGCTTGTGTTTGGTCTCCTGCTTTCTGTGCTTCTTGCCTACGTAATGCTGTTTTGCCATCAGGGGGTTGTTGAAAGTGGCGTGGCAGAGGCTACAGAACTTGTCTGGGTCAGAAATGTCCTTGTTCTCTTCGTTAGAAGACACGGTAGAGGTGGGGAGGGTAGCAGGATGTTTCTGCGAGGGCACCGCTTCTGTAGGGTGAATCCAAACTCTTGGTCAGTCACAGAACTCGAGGTAAAAAAAACATCACTTTATTTCCCCAAAACCCACATTAAAAAAAAAAAAATAACCCACTACACCTAAACCCCAAACCTGGACAGAGAATGTAAGGCCTCTACATAAATCCATGTCGCTCCTACCTCTTCCCTTAACACCGCAGAGCTGAGCCGTAAGACAAGTCCCAGTAGGCTGGAAAAAATTCCAGGGATTTTTCTACCCAACAGATTTGCATATTTCTCCTTAAAATAAGCGTGGCTGTATTCAAGAAACACTGGACACGAATGAGCTTCCACCTACTGCTATCGTCACCCAGCCAGGACACGGGTGCAAGCCTGTGTGCAGGAAAGGCAGCGGGTTCCTGGAAGCACCGTGCAGCTGCTGGACTGGATCCTGAACCAACATCACCAGGAGCCTTGTCCGAGAAACAGCACGAACGGGACGAGGTCTGACACAGTGAATCCACACAGGGAAGCAGCTCTCCCGTCTGATGAGGAAACCTGCACCCTCTCATTACGGGGCAGCCAAGGCCAGAGCGAGAAACCTTCTAAGGACCAGAGAGCTCTTCTCACAACAGAAGGTACGTGCCAGACCGCTCATGCGTACATCCACCCCTTCCTGAAGGCTCCTCATACCCAAAAGCACGGGCTTCAGAGAAAAAAACCATCCCACGGGTCACCCACACCCTGGAAGTGGTTTCGCTGTGCTCACACAACCTACCAAAGCCAGGAGACACCTCAGGGCGGACAGTTTCTGCCTGGAAGATCCCACCTCGGAGTAAGCACAAGCTGCCACCCTCAGGTGCACTCAATGGCTGCGTTTTCCCTCCGTTCCTGACCAGCTACAGCACCCTAGGCTCTCCGCTGCCCCTGCCTGCCCCGGGCAGAGGGTCTCCCTCTCCATCTGCCGGGCCATTCCGTCTGCCAGCAAAGGGATGGGACACACGGGCAGCCATGGCGGGTCAGACCTGAGTGCTGCCTGGACTGCATCCACTGTGAGAGCATCCACCCCTTTGTAGCCAAGCAGCCCCGATGAATTTGCCGTGCCGGAGTTTCACCCATCACTTCGGTCCCCGTAAGCTTTTAGGGATCATCCTATCCTGTGACAGGTGTTTCTACAGCTTAACATCACACTCCCCGAGGAGCAGCTCCCTCCTGGCCCCTGCACCTAGGGATGGGTACAACGCTGCCGCAACCTGCGCTGCTCCCAGCCAGAGCAAACCAAGAAACACGCGACGTTTTGCCGACGCCAGCCCACCAGGCAGGCTGCTGAGAGAGACCATGTCTCTGGAGGCACGCTGCTGGCTGACCCCGTTTCACGGGAAAGAGCACGCACATCCTCAGGTCCAACGAACCTCTCAACCTTTTTATTGTTTGAACAGCCCCTCGGTACAACGCGAAGACGCTGCGGAGAGTCGTACCTTCCGCTTTGGGGGACTGCTGCTTCACGTTCTTGGCGTGAGTCTTGCCCAAGTAGTGAGACGTTGCGACGGCCGGAGAGGAGAAGGTCATGTTGCAGATGGGACAACACTTGTTCCTGTCTTCCCCAGTGCTGCCTTCCTGCTTGCTGTCCTGTGCACACAGAACCGGAGCGGAGGAGGTTGGGAGGGAGCAAGAAGGTTGGAGCAGGTCACCCTGTCCAACCTTCTTGTTACAAAACACTAAGTTTTGGGGGTCTAAGAACACAAGGCAATCGGAGACATTTGGGTGTTACGCTGCAGAAGTGTGACTGAGTGGGACTTTATTCAGCATCACCCTCTGCCTCGCTGGAGAGTCTTCTTGCACCAGGTTACTTGTTTTAACCTGTTAGTGACCCACTGCAGGCGGAGGGGCAGCCCTGGCCTGTATGTGTTAAGGCCAAGGTTAAGCGTGCGGCTGCCGGAATTTCCTTACTCTGCCAGGTGCGAACTGAGCAACACAAACATCGCTATCAGCTGGGTCATCTGCAACACGACGCCAGCGGAGCAGGCGGCCACCGCCTGAGCCTGACACGGCATCCGTCTTTATCCCCCATCCCCCTCCCATCGCAAATGTTGGAGAGTTAGGGATTAAAGCTGAAGCAATCATAAAAAGTAGAATCTGTTTCCCAAATGAGTCATGGGGCGGACAGATGGCCGAGCGGAATGTGGTGCCTTTGCTGACCAACAGCCTCCAGCTACCGGCCAAGGAAACCTAAGTTAAGAAAAGGATTGCTCTGGAAAGAGAATTCCAGTCGACGGTCAACCCAACACGCTCTCTGCGACAGTAAAGGTTACGCAGTGATACCCCTGACAAGCTCCTGTTCCCTCCTCCCCGCCCTTTCTAGCAAGACTGTCAACAAAAGGCAACGTGTGCTTGTTGAAGTGGGGAAGCCAGACTCACGAGGGCTGTTTAAACGGGGAGGGCAGCAAGGACTGAGCTTGCTGAGACGACGCAGCAGCCGTCGAGCTCTTCAGCTCTCCCGACGCCCCTTCCGAGAGCGTTTTCTTCATTTACTCGGTCCAGGCGCCCAGGCCCCGCAGCGTTCAGACCTGCAGGGTTCTGCGCTCTCACCTGCTTCGCGTCCAGCCTCATCTTCTTCCCGTGGGCGAGCTCCTCTCCGCCGTGGATGGACAGGTACCGCCTCACCTTGTTGGCGTGCTTCTTGCTCTGGGGAAAGCAGGAGAGAAACGCGCTGCTCAGCGCCCGGCCGGCGGGTGGGGTGGGGGGGCACCCCCGGCGCCCCTCTCCCTACCTGGTAGTGGGCCAGGCGCTGGGACTCGGAGATGAGCAGGGCGCTGCACACCTTGCACTGGGCCTCGGTGAAGATGTGCCCGTTCTCCCGGATCAGGCGGTCCACTGCGGGGGAAGCGGGGATGGGACACACACACAACC
>NW_010257954.1:0-1922 GCF_000690775.1 Eurypyga helias
CTCCATACTCCATGCACTTTCCACTGCTCCACGCTCCATGCACCAAGCTCCACTGTTCCGTGCTCCATGCACCAAGCTCCATGCTCCCTGTTCCACTGCTGCCTGCGTGGAGGTGCTGCTCTCGCTGCTGCTCAGAAACGTCCCCTGCGCAGCCCCGCTCAGGGCAGGGAGGACGGGGTGGCCGGTGGGGTGAAGGGGGGGAAGCAGAAGCCTCGGCCCTGGCGTTTCGGCTGCCGGCGGCGGGTGCTGGCAGGGAGGTGGCTTTCCCGGCTCAGCCCCAGCACGGCACTGTGCGACCGGCTGCACTACCGCTGTAACATTATCAGCAGCAAATGGCCCGCAGTGTGTCACTTATAGGAAGCAGAAAAACAAACAAACCCTGAATAATAACCAAAACATCTTTTTGTGGGCCTTGCAGCTTTCTAACTTTCTTTAAAAAAAAAGCAGGCAAAAAGCAGATTTCCCCTGTCAGAGAATCGCTGTCATCACGCAATGGCACTTAGCAATATTATAAACAGCGGTGTCGGTTTATGGGGCTGCAGACGTTTTCCCACGGCTCGCTCAGCTTCCCTCGCCTCGGCAAGCCCTGAGCATGGCAGGACAGCCCGGCCAAGCCGTCCGCCCCATGGCCTGGGAAATGAGGGGTTAGTGGGGGGGGTTGTACGGACATCAGGGCTCCCCAATGGTGCCTCGATTCCTCCCAAAGCCCCTCTTGCAGCTGGGGGGGGCTGAGTTGCTCACTACCTCCCTCCTTGGCCATGGGCATCGCTTGCCTGCACACAGCCGGCTTGGGATGGCTCCTTGATGGGGCTGCACCCCCCACGTGGCCCCGAAACACCCCTCCTCTCCCCAATTTGGTCCTTGTTTTCTCCCAGATCAGCACTTTCTCTGCTTGTAGCCCTGGCAGGCTGTAAATCAGCGCCTGGTTTGGAGGGGTGGGGAGCAATCATCTCTGCCCAAAGGAACCCACCCCGTGCATGCGGCTCTTGGCCCCCGTTGCACGCTCCGTTAGGGTTTCCTACACAGGCACAGCGCCCGCATGAAGGATTTTTCCCTGCAGCAGAGCATCACCACTCCGGGCGCTGCCGGCTCCCAGCCTCGCGTGCGATGTCGGCAGAGGACGGATGCATGCGTCCTGCCGGAGCTGCCTGTGAGGGCATCCGCCCCGCTCTGCTCCTGTTGACTCAGAAAGGAACTGGCCTGCTCCAGGATTGCTCCATGATGAAAATATAAACACACCTCCCTTATTCTGCATATCCAAGACTTCAAAACCCGTGTCCCAGCCGGATTGCTGGCACTCGTCCCTGCGGTCCCTTACCTGGCAGCTGGAGCGTGTACGCACCCCCTGTACCGCTCTCCCATCGAGCTGCGGGAGATTTATAAGATCAGTCCGTGACTGACAGATAAGGGACTCCCACTGAGCGGAGACGAGAGCGGAGGAACCAGAAAGCTGGATGCTTGGACTCGATTCAAGGAATTTGCAGCCCCCTCTTGTTCAGGCAGGTTCTAGTAGAAAATTTGCCAAATCGACCGAACGCAGTAAAAAAACGCTTCTTGAGGAAGGGTTGGGGCAGAGATGGGTTCACGACAAACACCCGCCCAAAGCCCCGCGTCCCACCCTGGTATTTGAGAGATGCACGCAGACGGTGTTGATAGCAGAGGCATTTCTGTAAGTCAATAAAATGGAAAAAAGAGATTCCACTTGGTTAGGAGGGGCGGTGGCTTTGAGCGCATCGAGGGCCATGAAGGAGCTCATTCCATTGTTTTAAGATTTCCATAACTCACTGTGCTTAAGCACATAAAAATGTAGACATTTTGGCAATAAAGTTTGGGTAATTTTTGAGTATGAATCAAAAAATCTCTCCCTCATCCTCCCCTCCCCCCTTTCTGCCTTTTGTTGTTGCTGCAAGCAGCTGCCCCCC
>NW_010257955.1:0-11402 GCF_000690775.1 Eurypyga helias
GATTCTATGATTCTATGATCAGTATTGTCCAAGTGTTTCACAAACGTTCATTAATTCATTCACAATCTACATTACAAGATGTGAAAGCGTTATTATCCCCATGCAGAAACTGGAAACAGAGACAAAGGGACTTAAGGGAAGCCACAGAATAACAGAGCAGAAGGGCCAGGCAGCACATGGGGGTACATGTGTATCTGTCCATACCTCCAGACTGAAGTGATTGCTGCCAGGAGCGGGAGACAGCTCTCACTGCAGTTCATTTCCAGTGTAGACAGTCTGAAAATGAAAGTATACAGCTTTTGTGGCTACCTGCTATATAATGACTTGGGTCTCACCCTTAGCACTGAACAAGGCCACCATCACAGAGGCAGAGACACAGGCCAGTCAGTGTTGCCTTGTCCATATTAATTGTAATGATGTCTCTTCTCTATGTTCACAGAATCACAGAACAGCTGAGATTGGAATGGACTTCTGGAGGTCATCTGGTCCGACTCCCATGCTTATGCAGCATCACATACAGCCTGTTGCCCAGGTCTGCATCCAGGAGGTTTCTGACTCCACAAGTCTGCTCCAAGGATGCAGACCCCACCACCCCTCTGGGTAACCTGTGTCAGTGCTCAGTCACCCTCACAGTGAAAAAGTGTCTCCTGATGTTCAGAGGGAACCTCCTGTGTTTCAGTTTCTGCCTACTGCCCCTTACCCTGTCCCTGGGCACCACTGGAAAGAGCCTGGCTCCATCCTCCCTGCAGGTATTTATATAGATTGGTGAGTTCTCCCCCAGTCTTCCTTCTCCAGGCTGCACAGCCCCAGATCTCTCAGTCTTTTCTCATGTGAAATGCTCCAATCTTACTGATGTTTGTGGCTCTTTCTCATACTGGGGAGCCCAGCTCCGCACAGAGTACTCCAGACACAGTCTCACCAGCATTCACTAGATGGGAACGATCACCTTCCTCAACCTGCTGGACATACTGTGCAGGATAACCTTCACTGCCTTTGCCATGCTGCTGGCTCATGTTCAGCCTGGTGTCCACCAGGACCCCCAGGTCCTTTTCTGCCAACTGTTTCCCAGCTGAGTGACCCCCAGCAGCACGGGTGCCTGGGGCTGCCCCTCCACAGGTGCTGGGCTTTGCACTTCAGTGCAGTAAACCTGAGGTTACTGCCAGTCTACCTGCTGAGGTCCCTCTGGATGGCAGCACGACCAACCGGCCTATCAGCCACTCCTCCCAGTTTTGTGTCACCTGCAAACCTGCCAAGGGTGCAGTCTGACCCATCATCCCGTAATGATGAGTTAAACAGGACTGGATGCAGATTTGATCCCTGGGGTAGACTGCAAGTCACTGGTCTCCAACGTTGTTCCACTGGTCATGACCCTCTGGACCTGGTCACACAGCCAGCTGTCCGTCCACTTCACCGCCTGCTCCGCCAGCCTGCACATAATCATAGAATCATAGAATCACAGAATCACAGAATAGTTTGGGTTGGCAGGGACCTTAAAGACCATCTAGTTCCAACCCCCTGCCATGGGCAGGGACGCTTTCCACTCCACCAGGTTTCTCCAAGCCTCATCCAGCCTGGCCTTGGACACTTCCAGGGATGGGGCATCCACAGCTTCTCTGGGCAACCTGTTCCGGTGCCTCACCACCCTCTCTGGGAAGAACTTCCTGATATCCAGTCTAAACCTCCCCACTTTCAATTTAAACCCGTTACCCCTTGTCCTGTCACTACAGGCCCTTGTAAAAAGTCCCCCCCAGCTTCCTTGTAGCCCCTTCAGGCACTGGAAGGTGCTATAAGGTCTCCCCGGAGCCTTCTCTTCTCCAGGCTGAACAAGCCCAACTCTCTCAGCCTGTCCCCATAGCAGAGGGGCTCCAGCCCTCGGAGCATCTTCGTGGCCTCCTCTGGACTCGCTCCAAGTGGTCAATATCCTTCTGATGCTGAGGGTTCCACAAGCAGCTCCACAAAAGCAGCTCCTCTGTGCGGATCTTATGGGAGACATTGTCAAAGGTCTCACACAAGCCTAGGACACATCCTCTGGTCTCCCCTTATCTACCAGGCTAGACATTTCAACATAGAAGTTTATCAAATTGGTTCAAGCATGACGTTTCCCCTACTACAGATGCTTTTCTTGTCCTTCCTGTGCCTGGAAATGGTTTCCAGAATTAGCTGCTCCAGCATCTTCCAAGGGATTGAGATGAGACTGACTGGCCTGTAGTTCCCTGAGTCCCCCTTGCTGCTCTTGCAGATGGGAGTGATGCTCTCCTCCAGTCTTCCGGTACTTCTCCCTGTCACCATGATCGACCAAAGACTATTGAGAGTGGCTTCAAAACATCTGCCAGCTCCCTCTGCGCTCATGGGTGCATCCCATGAGGGCCCGTGGATTTACATATGTCCAGTTTGGTGTCCTGATCCTCGTCCACCAAGGGTAAATCCTCCTTGCTCCAACCTTCCCCTCTCCCCCCTCTCAAATGCCAGTCTTGCTAGTAAAGACTGAGGCAAAGAAGGCATTCAGAGCTTCCATCTTTTCCAAGTTCTATGTAACCAGGTCCCCCGTATAGTTTCTTTACCCCACTATCTATATGCCTTCCAGTTCCAAATGAGCCAAGGCTACCTGCTAAACATCCCTGACCACCCTGCAACCTGCCAAAGGAGAGCAAAGCAAGAACAGCATGAAACGGCTCTCCCCTTTTTCAATTTAAAAGCACCAAACTTCATAACCATCACAAATCTTTTACTATTTGTGTAATTTCCAGATGTAGCTTTCTTTTTTTTATTTCAAGGACCTTCAACCCAAAGACACCAAGTTCTCTACTTCCAGCACACGATGCAGAGCAGAGTCTTGTGGGAGGGCTGTCCTAGCATCATGCAGGACCACTGAGGGGACTGAGGGAGACTGAGTACACCACAGGACATACACCCAGCCTCTAGCACCTTCAAACTAATGAAGGTGTTGGAGTTGTTCAGAAAAAGGACGAATCTTTTTCGTAATGAAAAATATAAGGCACTGTTAGATCACAGTATTAAAAAAAGATGTTGTGACTGACAATTCTGCTACTGCAAACCCCTAATATATTTTCTTATTTTATAGGTGGGTAAGTGAGAAGAGTTAAATAATTTATTCAAGGTGCTAGAACCAGGCTTAGCTGGTATGTGCTTGCATTCTTGTCCTCCATCTGGTGAACCCAGGCTGTTCTTTTTCCTCAGAAAGGTGTCAAGGACAGTCATAAGAAATACTTTTTTTAAAGAACCGCTTAAGGAAAGATGAAGGAATATTTTATTTTGGTTGAACCATTTATCTAGAAACAAAATATTTTCTTGGCTGATAAGTAAGCTGCAACATTCCATCAGGCTGAAAAGCTCAGCTTCACCTTACTCCTCTACAGTGTGTCTCATGTCACAGAAACATATGCCTTGTTAGAGTCTATTTGTATTCCTCTTTGATAGTACTTGCTTTTATGTAAAATAGTTTTGTGGCATGAAAAAAATTTGCATGAATTCCTCTTTTTATGTCCTAATTTCAATTTTCAAGACATGTCTTCTCACTTGTCTGTGTTAAATAGCATGAAAATCGCACAGTGGAAGAACTGGATACTCAACAGATCTTTTCAGACTATATCCTTAGAGATCAGTTTTGCTGTTTTCTGTGGTTTTGTCTATTTGTTTGGTTGGTTTTTAATGAGGAGGGGAAAGCCCATTTCTGAATAAAAAACATTAAAAACCGATGTGCAAGTATACTTACTGTTTTCAAACTTTACTCTTACAACATGGTACCTCAATTGAAAGCACACTTCATTGGCAAGACCGTGGAGTAACTTAATAATTAATCTGACTGACAAAGCAGAAGGAACTCTAATTACATCCATTAAAAAACAAAAACAAACAAACAAAAAAACCCCACCAAAACCCAAAACCAAGAAACCCAAACTACAAGAAACTCTTAGCAGTGCAGGGCTCTTCCTTGAAATGCTCAAAAACCATACAGGTTACTTCTCTCAAAAATTCACTCAAATCCTTTTAATAAAGTTGGGCTTTGGTTTATATATGATAACCACCTTACCATTGTTGCTGATATTTTTCATCTAATATAATTTTTTTTTCACATAATTTTTTAACACATAATTGTGCTCTAAATGCAATGCTTTCATAAAGAACATTTTTAAATGATAAGTTTCTAACATTGCTCTGTCAGACCGGTCTCTCATCTGGTTTTTAACACTTGCAAAAATGTGTGGCCTGGATCTGGAGGTTCTTTAAGGCTGAGCTGAAGAATCAAACTTGGAATAGGGACAATACAATGAATTTCTGGAGTGGAAAATTGCTAGAAGTCTCTCCTACACCCTGCTGCCCTTTCTATGATTCCTTACAGAGGGGGATTAAATTGTGAAATAAACAACTAAACTCAGTGGAAAAGAAAACTAGACTGTTCCAGCACAAAGAATAAGGGACGCGCACCCAGATGCAGGGCACCTACTGGCAACGTTTCAGGGAAGCAGTGGGCACACAGTCGTGAATTCATGTCAGCATGTGTAGGAGTACCCACGGTAGTTCTAATCTAGACAGCACAGTTAAAAATAGCAGTGAAGACAGATGAAAGCAGACTTCAGCATGGCTTAGCAATCTGTCCAGAAGGCTTGGACAGCACTCTCTTAAGTCTAGGCTGGCATGTCTTCACATCACATATAGATCAAAGCTAGCACAGATCTGTCTGCATGTCCTGCAATCACACTACTCAACTGCAGTGTAGACACATCCAGAAATAGTGCTACTGTAGATACATTCATCTAAAAACTGCATTTGCAAAAAGCAAAGCCTGGGAACATACCGTAAAGCATATGGGACCTGATGAGGAACACATGCCGGAGAGAGTGTCCATTCTGCTGAACTGTATTAGCTGGGCGAATTCCTCCCCCTACACAACCTGCTTCCCTTGTGCTCCTGGAGGACACCGTAACATGTGCTGGTTGGCCTTTCCTGTGGGGATTCACGGATTCAGGCCAGATGAACCTGATCCTGCAGGTACAGCAACTCACCCAGTGCTACTCCAATTAAGAGGCACTGTTACACTCCCCAGGCAGCTGGAGGCAACTGTATTACGTGTAAACGTCACTCATTCCTCTTCGCCAAGTACTCATGTTGGATGCCAAAGCCCTAACCTAAGCAGGCACGTTAGTTTTTTACTATTTCAAGGCCAGTTATTTCAGAAGAACATCAAGATACCTTCATGCACTACTGCTGCTACCCCAAGGGGCAGAGTTAGCTGTGATGCAGAAACCCAAGACCTGATAAAGTCTTTCAAATTCAGGATCTCCTCCCCCCAGATGGTGGATTGCTGTACAGCTGCAATATGACATCCTCTGCCAGCTACAAACTACTACAGACACTACATCCTCGCGAGAATGGCTTACTCCCATTTGTCCAGCAAGTGACCGAAGGCGTTTACGCATGTTCTTACGCTGACTGCGTGATGAATGATTCACTCCAGGGAGATTTTGTGTGCATTTTGCTAAATCACAACCAGAAGACAAGTTAAGAAAGAATGCAGTTCTTCAGCATGCCCCGCTGCCTTATGAGGAGAGTATAAAGGCACACAAGCTAGTGTTGACTCAAAGTTGTGGTAGGAATCTGATCACAGCAGCAGGGATTAAACACGGGCTTATTTATCATGGGAAGAAGCGAGATAGTGAAATAGAGAAAGTTCTGTGTGCAGGGATCAAAATCCCGTGCTGCTGCCTGCCTCTCCCCGGAAACGCTGAGCAGATGCTCCACTTCGCTGCCCGAAGCCGCCCGGACCTGGGCATCTGAGCACTAAACCTCCAGCCATCAGGCACTGCTGCCCCAGACATTCCATCTCAGATCCAATTCGCAAAGTGCGTTATTAGGAAGAGCAGAGAGGCAACGGTTAACTCCTCCGTGCAGGGAGAATGACAGTGAAGAGCAGAAATAGAATTTCCATTACACTGTTTGCTAATGTGCTTCATCTATGACCCTCAAGAACAACTTCAAGGAGGTGGGTGAGAGTTTAATTGCTCTCTGTTCAGTCTTAGAGAGCGACAGCTAAAGTTGCCAAGCATGGTGTGAAAAAGCTACTCATCAAACCGACATTATCAATGCTTTTGAAAGCACTGCCAAGCAGCTGGGATAACTGCTAAATTTGTGTCAGATATACCAGTAGCAAATTTGTAATGCTGAACAACAAGTAATGATTTTATATTAATCTTTCAGATACTGTTTCTCCCAAAACTCCATTCCAAGAAATGTTGTATCAAGCTATTTGTAAACAGAGGCTTCATGAATCTAGAATTAAGAGTCAGCTTATCACCAAAAGCAGTATCATTACCATTCATCAAATATATAACATGGTACACTAACACAAACAAACTTTAACAGAAACATACGGAACTAAATGCAAAACCTCCAACCGTTAATTTTTGGAACTGCACCATGTGCACAGTATATCACAAATCTGATTCTCTTTTAACTTGCAACTAACTGCTTTGACAGCATTTTTTTCCCCCAAGATCTGGCCTGCTTGATTATGCAACTACTGTTGCCATAATTAACTTTGAAAGATAGTTCTCCTTTTCCTGTGGAAAACTTAAGATGCCATATGCAAATAACTAATATAAAGGTGTACATAGAGGAATACAAACAAACTCAGCCTCTTGAAAATTTTGCTATCAAATTGCTTTAAATGAATGTCACATCAAGATGTTGTCGAATGTATCATATTCAAAAGGACTGTGAAAAGATGAATCCTCTTTTTTCTAGCCTGCTGCTTGTTCCATGGGTACACCCTCTCACTCCAGGCACGTCTACCGTAAGGACGCCCATTAACTTCAACATCAACAGTGCTCGTCAAGGGGCCCAGGTAACTACGATTCCGCAGATATGAAGTGAAAAGCACCGGCGGAGTTCAAGATTACAGTAGTTATTCAAAGTTGCTTACATTTAGCCACCATAAATTCCTTTACCTCTAAATTAAAATCTGGTTTCATTTAATGAAAAGCAAGTAATTAATGATATAACTCAATTTCCTGGTGATTTCCATTCTGTAACTCAAGGTAAGTTTTTGCCCACGTCCTAGCAACAAGCACAAATATTGTGCTTTAACCAGCGCTCAGCATATGAGCCTGCAAACGGGTAACACCCCAGTATTTAACATAATTAGGACAGTTACCTTCTGACTCTCTGAATGTACAAGAGGAGAAATGAGCATACTGAGACTGAGCACAACATAAGTGGGGTCAGGGAACGTGACATACAGCTTATGCACCTTGCTAGCACTCTTCTGCTTTTGCGTGCGCTACCAGTTTAATTTTGGTTTATTTTGTTTGGGTGGGTTTTGTTTTTAAAAACATCTTGGACACAGCATATACAAATACTCAGATAAATCTCATCATGCTGACAACTTCATTATTTAAAATCTTGAGGCAATTCAAAAGCAATTCTTGGGTTCTTTATAAATTTACTACTGTGACGCAACCAGAACTAACAGCACAGCATAAAAAAAGGCAGAATATTTACAGCTGCATTTTAGTAAAAGAGAACGTGAGATACGTACATGTACGTATAAACACCCCAGCGTTTATATGTTGTTAGTCTGGACAGTTAAAGGCATTTCCTATTTCTTAAGAAAAATGCCAGTCAGTATGGCCAGATCGCGCAGAAGAACTACATGGATGGATAACCAGCAGAGCAGCCCAGCGTCAAATCGTGATCATGCGCATCCCCCTGTCATCCACATGTGAGAAAGCTATGCAGCACAGCCTGATTTTTACTCACAGAAGTAAACAAGCTTGTGAAAACTGGGGGGGTGAAGGGGGTGGCTGCTGAAGGGAAGTGTTAAGTTCCTGATTATAATTTAATTTTAAACAGTAAATTCCAGATTGATACAGTAACAATAAAACAGATGGGGGGAGAAGGAGGGGGGGGTTTATACACAAGGAGAGGTCATGTAATACACTGTATTGAGTTTAAAAGATAAGTGAGACAATGGCTTTTTCTCCGGTATAAACAAAGAAAAATAATGCCAGCAGTTCGACTGCAAATAAGAACTGGGGAGGAAACGGAACTGGAAAGGAAATGCTTACTGCAAACCTTACAAACCGAATGATGCGTTTTAATCAGAAAAACACATTTTCAATTCTTAACTCAATAATTCTTTATAAAGTGCAAATCAACCACATTCATGTTCAGAACAAGCTTTTGTAAACGCTCTTTAACGTACAAGAAAACACCCCTGATGAAGGATTGCCCCAACCGCCAGACTGCGACAGCCGAGTCGTACTTCATAGCTCTGAGATCCTCAGACCTCTGAGTCAACTGGGGCTTTATAACAGAATATGAAATTACAGTTCCACCTTAGACAGGTAAGCCGCAGGTGATGTTTCTACCACAATAATTAATTAATTACTTTTCCCCTCCTCAGTTAAAAACTCTCTTGGGACCTTAAATCAATAAGGCGTCTGATGCATATGTTCTATTTTCTCGTTTACCAATGGTTCCACTGTGCATATAAATCAATCGTAGAACCACATTTGCATTTAAAGAGAAAATCCCTTGTGTTTACTATGCACCTGCTCCATGTAAGCCTCTCTTCTCTGCCTCCTTTGAGAAACAGGCTGATCTGCCAGAAAAAGAGAGAGCACAGACCCAATGCTCCTCCAACTCCTCTTGCCAATTATCTAAGCGCTATTTCCTTCAGCTGAGTTATGGTCCTATTCTGACAACAGTTGAAAAGAACAACTACTTGGCTTTCCAAAATCCAATACTTAACTTTTTTTTAACATATTTTTCATCTTGACAATGAACATACACATCTCACCTGTACAAAATCACTTTACTTTCTAAGCAATATACAGTAAAGTGTTGGCAAACAGGTTGCTTACAAAGACGTTCACCTGAAAAATACTGTTTTCTTTATTTTACTTAGCATCAATTAACGTGGAGGGTTATTATATATATTATTAATTAATAAAGAAGGATGAGAATATCCTCCTTCTGGCATTTTACCTCCAACTGTAACCTGAAGTAGATGTAGGTTTATTCGAATAAAACTGAAATAGAAATGGTAATTGTTCCCTTTTCTTCTCCTCCTTGTTCCTGTAATCAAAGTCATGATTCACGGGTTGCTTCTGGAGCTTCATGCAGGTAATCAGACACAGGGATGGAAATAAAGCTCTGCTGCACATCCCATCTAGTCAGCTGAAATATTTACAAACCGGATGAGGGGAGAAAACATGCTGCATCCCACAAGGGCTGATGGAACTACTGGTCTTTGCGCTTGCGAGGTGAAGCATCACCACTCCACGCACACGTGACACCAAATGATCCCACAGTTAGGAGCACCAGCATCCCAGCGCTACTGCCAGCGTGACTTTTGCGCTGCTGCCCGTGACGGCTGAGTCGCCCCACCGGGCTGCCCCTGGCTGCGTGCTCCCTTTTCTTGCTGGCATCTCGTCACAGTGGGATGAGAAATTAGAAACTCGAGCGGCTGCAGCAGGTCTGTCGTGCTTTCCCCTTCCTGGTTCTAATCAGGCAAGAGTCCAAGCAGGACAGAGCTGCTGTGGGTGTAGAGAAAGCAGGGACCTGGGACATGCTGGAAGGGGACTGTGCGAGATGGAGAGCTGTACCAGTGCGGGTTGTATCCCACCTCAGGTACATGTGGGAAGAAGACTTCTTGAACCCATGGAGCTTGCATGGGGAAAGCAGAGGGGAAGTGGCTCATCCTAGTTTCCTGCAACTCTGCTGATGCCCTGTCACGAAATGGTTACAAAATATGTAGATATTTAAGATTATGGTTTTTCAATCGTGAAAAAAAAAAAAATGAAAAGTGACCTGTCACTTATTCACAGCACTCAGGGGAGGGGCTGCATCTCCAAAGGCACCACTCAGTCACCCCGTCCAAACAGTCTACCTTTTACATACAGCTCTTTGTAAACTCAGAAGCTGGCCCCAAAGAAATCATGTCATGTTTACTTACCATGACACTTACTTACCATGACATAAAAAAACCACATTAAGAAAAGGAGCAGTTTCTACCTAATATAATTTACTGTGTTCTGCTGGACTTCTTTACCTGAAAGAATATCCATCTCCTTACGCTACAATGCCACTTATAAGTATTTTGAGCAGCCCACACTGGACTACTCACTCAAATAGGTTTTTTTAACAGGCTGGTCTCTTACAGGCTCCTTGGATTTGGAGATAACTCTTCACTGGCCCCTTCCTCTGACATGATTCTATTTTACTCACTTTTTCAACAAGCTGCAAGCCACATCTGCTTTCTGCAGCGCACTAAGTCAATGACACAGACCAGATATCACAAAGACCTGAAAGACGACTGAATTGCTGTTTTAAGTGACTGGGTGAAGTGGAACAATCAGTTCGCCTAAGTCAGTCTTTTTACACACAAAAACGCACAGAAATGAAACATACCACAGCATCCAAAGGCGGCCTTCTTGCACCAGGCATGGGCACCACGCCTCTGTGTTTACTGAGTAATACCTAAAGAAACTTACTATACCATTTTGGAACTACAGCTACAGTGGAGAGGCAAGTTCCTGTCCGGTTCCAACTGGACAGGTCAAATTCTAATTGTTTTATTCACAGGAAAACCCCTTCTCACAGGCATAATCACAGGCTTAGCAGTACAAAGACAGCAGTTGCTTACCATGTTCACCAAGAGCCAGTTGCAGAGGATTTTAGGGTGAAGCAGCTCATGTTTACGGGTGGTGGTAAGGCAGCAGGTCATATTATTTATGGATCATTGGGAGTACATGCGGTACGTATACCTACTAAATTCAGTAAGGGCAGGACACAAAGTCTGCTACAGCACACTGCACAAGGCTTAAAGGCATGCACATCATTCAACACAACTCCTAGCTGCAGGATCAGAGCTATTTGTACAAGATATAATTTTGATTTTCCTGTGCTACGATTCCATCGCTTCTTTCAGCCATTTAAATGTCACAAAAGGGTCCAGCCATCAAGCGGTTTGCTTCAGAATCATTTTTTTTAAACTTTTTTTAGTTACCTTTCGCGGTTAGACTGCTGAGGTGTAGAACGAGGCCACGCTCTAAAGATTCTCTGTGGAAGCATAGGCACTAGCAGGTTTTTTGGGGTGGATTTTTTTGTTTTTTGGGGGGGGGTGCTTTTTGAGAGGCAGTAGTCACCGATTAATATCTCCCATGAGCTGTGGCTTTAAGCCAAACATTGTAAGTGCCCTGAGGTGATCACACTGACAATGAAGACCGAGGCTGTTTTAGGAGCTGGTTTGTATCCAGCACCACCAGGACCTGATCCTGGCGCTCCCCTTCCTACACTCCGCACGAAACCGCTCCCTGACGGGGGCGCGGAAGGGGTCTGACGCCCGGTGTTCCAGAGCCCCACCTCGGGCTGACCCGCGT
>NW_010257956.1:0-9259 GCF_000690775.1 Eurypyga helias
TGTACTTCTCCTGGTGGAACATCCCGCGGTTCCTGTTGGCCTCTTTCAGGGTGAAGCATAGGGGTTTCCAGTTTTCTGTGGCAGAGGTAGGAAGGGAGCTTGGAGAACCTTCCTCCAGGGTCTGGCTGGCGAACACCTGATCCTCTCTATATCCACCCACGACAGTTTTATGCATGTTGCTGCTGGTAGTGCATGCTGTGATTGACATGGGATAGACTAACATCTCGCTAAAGATGAACTCCACGACAAATACTGATCCTGGTTCAGGCCATCCGTTTTTGATATCACCTTAACTGTTAGCTATTTCTAGACGGTCAGAAAGCCAGGTGGGAGTAGGGTTGGGTTCCCTCCACACACATATGATGATGTTCTCTTTGAAAGAGTATTTTGTGTTTGCCCGTTGGACTGAGGGCCACGGAAATGGTGAGAGGGCTGGAGCACCTTTTCTATGGGGACAGGCTGAGAGAGTTGGGCTTGTTCAGCCTGGAGAAGAGAAGGCTCTGGGGAGACCTTATTGCAGCCTTCCAGTACCTGAAGGGGCTACAAGGAAGCTGGGGGGGCCTTTTTACAAGGGCCTGTAGTGACAGGACCAAGGGTAACGGGTTTAAACTGAAAGAGGGGCGATTTAGGTTGGACATCAAGAAGAAATTCTTCCCGGAGAGGGTGGCGAGGCACTGGAACAGGTTGCCCAGAGAAGCTGTGGATGCCCCATCCCTGGAAGTGTTCAAGGCCAGGCTGGATGAGGCTTTGAGCAACCTGGTCTAGTGGAAGGTGTCCCTGCCCATGGCAGGGGGTTTGGAACTAAATGATCTTTAAGGTCCCTTCCAACCCAAACCATGCTATGAGTCCATATCAAGGTGCAGGAGAGCGGTGATTTGTTGAAGGTTGGGCAGGTGGAGGAAGCAGCACGCCAAGCAAGCCCATACAGCAGGCTTGTCCTCCTCTGCCTGTGCCATTCGTTACAGTGGCTGTCTCTCATGTTTATTTAAAAGCAAAAAACCTCAGAAAATGAAGTGGATTTTCAGAAAGGGTGAATGGCTGCTCTGATTCATCTTTTCTGTTGAAGAGTGGAAAAGCAGAGGGTGGGGTGGGGGAATAATGTTCAGTGACACATCAAAGGCCTCGTTTCAGCTTCAGACACACATGCAAGGAATTAGTCACTGCCTCTTAGTGCAACAAAACCCTTTTCCTTCCCTAAATTCAACAGCTCTTGTCACTGTGATGGCCAACTAGCCACAGCTCTGGTGCAGGAGATGACCTACACCCCATTAGCCATCCCAACCTAGGTCAGAGCCGAAGCAGCTCCGTGCATGGTGTTAAAGAATAGAATTCATGGCTCAAGGACCCCCCCGTGAGACACTTGGCCCCCAGGTGATTTCCCGCAGGGAACTGGGCTTTGCTTTTTGTTGCGGAGCTCCCAGCATCAGGGCTGATCCTGGTCGTTATTTTTACATCCTTTGCATCTCATCCAACGTGAGAGGTTTGGGGTTATGGGAAGGGGAACCCAGTGCCGGTGAAATCATTCCGCCATGGGACAAGCCCATGGGCAGCTGTCCTCTGCCGCAGATCACAGCTCCAGTGAGAGGCTGCAAAACCACGAACAGGATTTAAATGGAGTAGGGAGGGGGAGAAGGAATGGCAGGTTTGTTTTCCAGGGCGGCTGAGCCATGCTGATGGCTTGCTGCCACCAAAAAAGAAAAAAAAAAAAGACCTTTTTCGCTTTTCTTTATGCTCACACTTGGTCTCGTCCTACTGTGAGCTTCTTCAAAGAGCGAGCTGGTGCAAACACTGACCTTGCTCCTAGTTTTGCCCTCTTCCCTGCCAAGAAAAAAAAAAGAGAAAATTGAGCAAATTTTTGGGTTTCACTGAGGTTGGGTCCAGCACAAGGCAATTGGGGAGGGGCGAGGGTCTCAGTTGAGCCACTACGTTTTAGCATCCTCCTGACAGCAGCAGTGGTTTCTGGGGTTCTGGAAAACCGGGTGGGATTTGAGTCGTGTATTGTCCTTGCACACAGAAAAAGATTGCCTCATTTTCCAGGAATTAAGAATATGTCAGAGGTGGGGGTAAATCCTGCCTTTGATTGTGGCTGGCTGTATCCGGGTAGGATCTGGGCAGTTTCTGCAGCACTAAAAACTAATTCTTTGCTTTCTGGAAACACGAGGAGGTGGTCCTGCAGCCACCACCCCCCGCAGCAGCACACACAAGGACCATTTTTAAGCCACTGATTACTTTACAAAGAGATTATTTCCTTTTTTTTATCCCTCCAGCATCAATCATCTTGACAGGGTCTGCTTATTTTAAAACATACGTCCTCCAGCCTAAAGCCCAGCCTTTCCTATAGGAAGGTCCCGAGCAGCGTATGGGAGAGCACAGTGCATATACGCCAAATATTTAGAGGTATTTATAAATAGATATATTGCTGGAAACACCAGTAGCAATTATTCAGGTTTCTAACCCTGATATTTTGCGAAGGAACGTTTCCAACGAAGACGCGGTGCTGAGCATCCCAACCCGCCGGAGCAGCAATGCTGAAGCTGGCTCCTTTCTCCTCGGCAGAGCCGGCGCCGTGACGTCAGGGTGTTTTTCTGCAGAGCTCGCAGGATGTTGCAGCCGGCCAAGAGCTGTGTTTATGTTGATAACATTACAAGTATTTCCTCTCCGTTTCCGAAACCAGCAGGGAGGGAGCCGAGGGGGAAGGGAGACCTGGGTTTCTCCAGCTTTGGGGTAGGACTCTCGAGGCCTTTTATGTTAAGAAGTGGGTAAGGACGTACCGCTGGCATTTATTTATACTGCATTTGGGAATAGGGAGTGTTTAATAGCAGGGGCTGGGAGCCGGGAGCTGGGCTGGCACAGCCCTCCTCTTGCGCAGGGCTCTTTCGCTTGCTCTCTGCTCCGGATCCAGTTTTAAGGTGATAAAGCGGCACTGGCAGCTGATTGCTGGTCACAGGAGCAGCTCCCGGGATTTTTGTGTAATGATCTGCACAGCAAGCCATGATGCTCTCACGGCTGCCCGGGGTCCTGTTTCTTCTGACACCCACAGTAATAAAGCCATAAAAAACGCTTAGAGCTTACCCAGCAGCCGCACGGACAGCCTGCATCCAGCTTGCTTTGCAAAAATGGGGCAAGGCTTGGGGAAATTCGGTATTCTGTCCCCTTGCCAACTCAATCCTCCCAATGCGATCCACTCAGGGATCGATGATTGTATTAAAAGTAACACCAAAGGAACTGTGAAGGCAGGCAGCTGCCTGCCCACTGGTGGAATCCCAAGTCATCAGAGCTGCACTGCCAGCTCAGAGGAGGGACATGCATCAATGGTTGGACTCAATGGCCTTAAATGTCTTTTCCAGCATAAATTATTTTGATTCTGTGATCACCCTACTGTCCCAAAGGGAGTTTGCAGCCAGGACCTGTGTCTGGTCCAAGAATCACCTTCAGCCCTCATCTATATAGCAGTCATGGTCATGGAAATAAAACCAAGCTCCTTTATTGCATGTGGGTCACTTCCCTGTAAGGGAGGGCAGAAAGAAGAGGGGATTCACAGCTTTGACTTCTTTCCATCCCCCTCGGTGTCCTGCTTTTGATACCAAGGGAAAACATGTTGAGGATGAGGGATAAGCTCTTCCTAGGCCGACGGAACCTTAGGCTGTTGGCCTTAGGGAAGGGTGCGGGGCCAGCATGGGCTAACCCCTTGGCCTTTCCTTCCTTGGCTTTCTGGAAAGGACTCCAAGAACCACAGACAGGAGAGGAACCAACTGACACCCCTTTGCTGAATGACCATGGGCAGGTTCATTCCCTGGTATTTGAGGTGTGCTGCAAGAGCTGGAGCAGGATCCTTAAAGCCATTAAGCTTGGAAGAGACTAAGATCTGTATGGCTTTCCAGTGATCCGTTAATTATGGGCCATGCGGCGAGAAGGAAGATCCTGGTGTGGGGAGCTGGCAGGATGCCAGCACGGTGGAAGCATCCCCATTAGCGACTCATTCGTCTGCTCTCAGATATTTTAACCGGTGATGAAACCCTCTGGAAAGTTGGCCGGTCGCACCAGTGGGACCCTTTGGAGAAAGCCCTTCCCCGCTTACAGCAGCAGGGCTGGCTGTGGAAAGAGCCAAAGGAAAGCTCTTATCTCTGGAACTTGGTTTCCTTCTGGTTCAGGGTTTGTCTGACCTTTTGGTCACTGAGTAAGTTCAATTTTTACCAGGTTTTCATTTCGGGGGGGGAGGAAAAACATGTAAGTGGGTGGTGCTGGTGAGAGGATACTCCCGGGTGGGGAGGATCTTGTATTCCTGATATCGTTTGCAGCGTGTTGATGACTTCAGTGTTGTCCTTTTGCCCAGAGTTTGGGATGGGTCTAGATTGGAGCAGATTTAAATAAATACAGCGAGAACAAACAACACGAGATGTATTTAGGAGGGGGAGGCTTAGGCCGCGTATCAGCTATAAAACCCTTTCTTGGCAGCGTGATGAGTTGACTTGGCGGTGAGGTTTTGCAGCCTGCTCCCCGGAGATGCTGAAGATGCGCTGGGACGCATGACAAAAAGCCTGAAGGACAGGGGAGAGTGGTACGGCAGGGGCCGGGCCATCTCAGAGCTGTCTCCAAACCCGCTCTGGGCCCGTGGCTGATGCAAGATGCTGACCCATCCTTGGGAGGCCTCAGGGTTGGGGTCTTGGCAGCTTTGGGCTCTCTTCTGGCCAGGACGATGACGTCTCACATCTCAGTCGTTGGCCTCAGCCTCTGGACCCATAGCTGTTTGGGAGGAGATAACGATATCCATTTCTCAGGAGCTTTTTGAGGTCTACAGAGGAAAGAAATCACCATAAAAACCTATTTAAAATAGCTGGGGGAGAAAGCCTGGGGGAAACAGCTCCACTGATGTCATCGTCCTGTAATTCTGCAGGACGTTTCCAGGGAAGAAACATACAGTACAACGAATGTGCAGCCTGCGCTTGCAGATGATCTCGGATTATTATTTACGGGTATTTGTTGCAGCCGCACGTGCAGGGAATCTGATGGGGTTTGAACAGAGCTGTGCCTGGCCTTGTGCGGGTGTTCTGCCCGCTCGGGAACAGGCAGGGGCTTCAGGGAGCAAGGATCCACAGGGTTCTGCCCACGGGAGACCTCTCCCTCTTCCCTGCCTCTGTTTCCCAAGCATTTTGGAGCAAGTTCCTTGCTGTGGTCTTCACGTGTGTTGTGTTTTAGTTTGTTCAAAGCACACTTGTTTGCAGATGTTACAGGAACACATTTTTAGTTTCCTTTAAGACCTGGTATTATCTTTGGTGCTCAGCTTCACAGCTTGTTCCTCCTGTGCTCTCCCACAGTTCACTCACTCCCTACTTCATTCCTGGCCACCTTTGCTGGTCCAGCAGACTGAAATCTCTCCACACGCCCTCCGGTTGGGAACGTATGAACATATGGATAAATCCTTCCTATCCACATGCCCGCAGGGACTCCAGCCACACATTCACTCCTCCCTTCCAGCTCTACATGCACAATATGCACAGCAGCATCCCCAGAACCAATTATTTTTGGATGAGTTTAAATAACTGTTCTTCGCTCACTTCCCCAGGTCAACATGGATTTGTGGTTCTTTCTCGTTTTGCTCGGAAGTGGCCTGATAAGCGTAGGTGCTAACAACGTTACGACAGGTAAACTATGCTCGTTGTCTCCTCTCTTTAGTCCCTAAAACATCTTTAGGGTCAAAGGAGTAAGTGCGCACATGCTCGGCGACTTAGCCCTTCTGCCCTCCGCTTAGCTGTAGTGTGAAGTGTTGGAAAGAGGGTGGTGGGACGCAGGTGCTCCGAAATGAGACGTGCAGGTTCTACCTCTGGCAGATACCGGGGTTCTAATCTTTCTACTTTCTCGATATCGTAATACTCATGCGAGTTACCTGCTTTTACCGGGTGGGCGTCACCGCGCTGTGCACACCATTCCCTGTCCTGGGCTCAGGATCTTGGGCTGTTTGATCGTTTTAGTTACAGTCACACGAATCTCCAGCATCTGAGCCCTCCAGTGTTGCAGAAAGGTATCTCATGGAGGTTCCCTTGTGCTTTCTTCTCCCACAGGGCCACCCACGACAGTGCCCACCTCCCCCAGGAGCCCCACCAAAGCTCCTACAGCAGGTCCTAAGGATGGGACTACAACGAGCGCAAAAAGCCTCAACGTTAGCACTCCAGTGACTGTTTCTACCATGGCTTCAAAGCCACCTACGACCACAGCCACCAGGGTCTTCCCCAACACCACCGCTGTCAACCTCAACAACTCCACCCTGGGGACAACCGTGCCCATGCCTCCAGCCACCTCCCTGCTACCCAGCATATCGCCGTCTGCTCCACACACTGCTCCCCCCAGCACAGAAGCAGACATGACGGAGAGGAATTTCAGTGCGACGGTGACGACGCAAGAGACCTCTTCTGCTGCCCACAACGGTAGGCATCTCCTTCACCTCTTCTTCTCCAGACCACCCTGGTTGGTTTCTTTGCTTTTCTTTTGTTTTGCTGAACAAAAAGGAATGAGAAGGCACTTCAAGGCAAATTCCACACTGATACAATGCCCTGAAGGGACCAGATCAGAAGAGATTTATCCTACCAAGGTTTGGGCTTCTTGACAAGGTGCTGGGGCACCGGAAAACTTAGCATCTCTTTCTGCTTTTGTCACAAGTGAATTTCATCACTTTTTATGGTTTCTGGAGTGTGAGATGGGGCTGGTGCTGGCGGAAAAGTTGATCCGTATTGGGTCTGTGTAGGCAATAGCAATAAATCACTCCAAATTGCCGCTCAGCTGCAGAGCTTGGATTATCCAGAGTGTTTCTGCATTCATTTATATTTTGGTAGCCACCGTGGGCTCAAGTCATGCTTTTTGACCCTGTACAAGCACACACACAACAGGCCAGTCCCTATCCCAAAGGATTTAAACCTTAGACTAGATGTGGCCAACCAGGGGTGAGATCTAGCTCCTGGGGAAAGCTGGTAAGTTGGCTCATTATCCAAAATCAGCCAGGCTGGGGTTTAAGGATGATGTAGGGGATGGTGCTCACCCAGCTGGTAGGGTGCTCTGTATGCTCTACCTGACGGCTGCTAAACTGCTTGTGGCGACAAGCCATTCGTGACACAATAAACCATCTGAAGGTGCTCTCCCCACCGACATGAGCACCAGGAGCAACATGGTGAAGCCTTGTTGAGCAGAGTGTTCCATGCTTTGGATGTCTCTGTCTTGTATGTGCCAACACATCCGATGATGGTGTGGATGCCCCATCCCTGGAAGTATTCAAGGCCAGGCTGGATAGGGCTTTGAGCAACCTGGTCTAGTGGAAGGTGTCCTTGCCCGTGGCAGGGGGGTTGGAACCAGATGGTCTTTAAGGTCCCTTCCCACAGATTCCCATTCTGTGTTTCTATGCTTACATTATCAGTTTTTCCCCATTACTTGGGCTACTTTCATCTTTGAAAGGCTGAGATGAGCAGGAGTTGTCTCTGTTGCCATCCTGCTGTCATTCTTCTCTTGGCACATCATACAAGTAGCCCCTAAAAATATAGTTTTGCTGCTCAATGTAGGTTAAGAGCAAAAATCAGGCAAAAAAGAGGCTGAAGTGACCAGAAATCTTAGCTGATCTGTGACTCTTCAGCCATGGTTTGCCCATTGCTGCATCGTTTGAGACCTATCTTTGATACTACGGGTGTCAATAGCAGTACCTGATAGAGGTTATAGTGAAAGCCTTGGCAGTGAAGGGTTCAGTGGAAAAACGGGATGGGTAACTTGGTGGTGGTGTAGAAAAGACTGAAAGAATATCAGAGTTAATACAAGGGAATACTGAATGTACGTTCCTTAAGAACAAATTTCTCAAGGGATATTAGGTGTTGGGAATTTCAACCCTTCTTCACATCAGTGAGATGTGTGTGCCCTCTTCTCCCGGGCATCTTTGGAAACTGCAACCCGTGAAGCAGCAGTGAAGTTGTATTTGCTACTCACGTAGGAAGGGATATGGCTGAAGGAAGTTTGTGGCCCAACTTTCTTAGTGTCCTACCATCCCCAAGCTCATCCGGCTTCCTTTCGAACACAAATCCTCAAGGCTTTTTTGCGGAGTGAAGGACTCGAGGGTAACCTTTCATACCGTTGTGGTGCAAGTTCAGAGATAACATAGCCTTTGAATGGGAGTGATGGAGGCAAAAACCTTAAGTCCTGCCAAGATCTGGATTTTGTAATACAATGTCTGCTAGCAGGAGGCTGAATTTATCATTTTTGTGTCTTTGCTACCTTTCATATGACTTGGGTTACTGTTTTTGGTGAAGTCCTTTGGTGTACTCTATGACACTCATGTACTCTATGCGCCATCAAGGCCAGATGTGGCTTCTCACTTGTCAGTCCAGAGAACAAATGACCAAACCTGATTCTTTATTTCAAGAGACTTGTTAAGGAGCAAAATTAGTTTCACAGTTCCCCTTGCCATTAATATTAATGGAAAATGTGGGTATCGGTCATGGAAGAATTAAGTGGTGCTCAAGAGAGGGACGGGGGCAGAAGGCACCGTGTGAATTACATGTTGCACCGGCAGTTCCTACTTCTCCAAACCTCCCAAGATTGTCTTCAACCCTGTGCTGCAGCTCTTTGCGTGCAAACCAGGGGCACCGGGTGCTGGGCTGCGCAGCACAGGTTTGTTGTGTTTTCCCCTAGACGAGGCATCCCACACAGCGGGCAGAGCCTTTCCGTGGGTGCTCATCATCCCCATCCCCAAGCCCAGCTGCTTTTAATGGATCTCTTGGCTCAGCCACTCTTGTAAAATTATGCAGGAGTGTTATCTCTTAATATTTAAGTGCTAATGTGACTTGCTGGCTGTAGGGCTAAACAGACTGTGTTATGAAGAGTGGTAAGTTGTATTTGTCGATGTTACAGCTCCCTGCTCCGCTGATAAAACGCTGGGGTTTGTTCCTAAGTGAAAGCTGAAATGTGTTTCACTGTCCTGGCTTTGTAGCTGATGTTTTAAAGGGAAGATTTACAAGAAGATGATGGGAGTTACTAAATTTGTTACTGTCTTGGTCTTTGATCCTGCCTGACTTATTAAAATGCATATTTCTTTGTTGCTAAGAGACTTTTCTTTTTCTGCAGGTAACTCTGACAGAAGAGGTAAGAATTTTACGTATCATTGCTCTTTAGTCAAGCCCCAGTAAACACATTTCCAGAAGTATCCTCCTGTCAGATAGGATATGAGATAGCACCCCTTATGACACACTTCCAGACTTGCTCTTGCGCAGCCTATCAAGCTCTTCGGAAG
>NW_010257956.1:9368-30465 GCF_000690775.1 Eurypyga helias
AATACCAGTGTTACCATCCCTAGAGTTGGTTGACCAAGGTGTAAGAAGGCATGCAAGAAATTTCCTTCGGGGGTTTTTTTTTCTGCTTATGAATTGTCTTTATTGTCTGTGACTTTCCCTATCTGATCCAGGACCATTCTGAAAATGATGTGAATAATTATTATTCTCCTTAATTCTACTGGCGAGCAGTAGCACAAATCCATTTTTTGTAATATAATAGCACTTAGGGACATTCTTCCGTCTCTCAATTCTGAGGACTGGCATTGCCACCAGAACATTTGCAATTACTTGTTGCCTTAGCCGTATAGGAGCGGGCAGAATGGAGGTGCAGCCGGTCTGGTTGCTACCTAGAGAAACACACTTCCCCCTTGTGTTTTCACCATTGCTCTGATGGGTGTTTCAGCTTTGTGCCTCCGCAGCAATCCGCTTTGCGCTCCTTGGTGTGCCAAAGCCACACCGTCCGCTGGTGGGACAGAGGAAAAGACGCTGTGCGATAATTTCTGTCAGCACACATTGGCACAGAGGATATAAAAGGGATGCAGCTCCCAGGGAATTCCTTTAGAATAATGGTTTGGGTGGTGTAGAAATATTCTGTGTAATTCCCTTGGATCTGGCGTGGCTTAGGTGTTGTTCTGTGCTGTCTCTGCCATTGTTCATCCTGGCTCCTGAGAGCATGGAAATGAAAAATGGGGAAAAAATCTTACTTCCTGGTCATATTAATATTGCTATTTTATTACATAGCAAATGTAATAAATATTACCATTCATATTAATAGAGTAATTAATATTTTCCAAATCCTGTGACTTGGAGGATTATTCTGAGGGTATATTTGCAATTATATTGGAAAACTAAAAGCTTTCCTAACAAAATGTTGATTGAGGGTTATTTTGAAGATGATCAGAAAACTACTTTTTATCTGAATCAGTGAAAATCTTCTGCTTCTTAGTGCTGTCACTTGTACTGTCACGTGAAACCACCCGCCATGGTGTATCTCAACCACTAAGTACACACTGACAAGTGATTATTTACGACCCTCGCAGGAAACAAGTAGCCCTTTGATTTCCATCCCCCTCCCAAACCGACATTGGCAGGAGATGTCTGCAAGCTTTGGGGCTGGCTGATGGAGCTGCCCGTGCTGGAGTGTCGGTGCCACGCAGGGCAGTGTGGAAGGATGTTTTCAGGTGGCTCTGCTCACTCTGGTCTTCTGATCTGGGGTCAGATGGGGATTTTTCCTCAAGTCAGGCTGCTGGAAATTAGTGGTGTGCCTTTCTCAGCAGCACCCAACTCTTGCAGTGTCTGCAAGTCCTTCCCCATCCCCGTTTAGTAACTGTGACCTTTTAGGGCGTCCGTAAGCTCTTCTTGTGCTACAGCTGCTAACGAGATGGTTTAAGGCTTTGCAAACCTGGAAGGGAGAGGCTAACTCAGTTGTCCTCAGCAGGCTCGCTGAAACGTCTTGCCTGCTTTCCCCAGGGGGAAGAGAGTAAAGCTGCACAAATATGTATGACTTTACCTGTTCAAGGGGTGACACCATGCTCCAGGCTCAAGTTCCACGTCTGAGATCGCCATGGGGATGTATCAGCAAGACAGATCGCTTCCCAGTGGGGCAGTGTGGGTGAGAAGAGCCATGCCTTCTCTGACTCCATGCCTAGAGTTGGTATGATGGATAAAGCGGTCATTTCAGCAAGCAGAAAACCCTAGTCCTTGGCTGGAGAGACACTAATGCTTCCTGGTGTGTCACCTCCTGAAGGGATCGCCCGATGGTTGCACCACAGAAACACAGACTGGTTTGGATTGGAAGGGACCTTAAAGACCATCCAGTTCCAACCCCCCTGCCATGGGCAGGGACACCTTCCACTAGACCAGGTTGCTCAAAGCTTCCTCCAACCTGGCCTTGAAGACAGCCAGGGATGGGGCATTCACAGCTTCTCTGTTTTCCTATGAATGGGTTGAAATAAAGCGTCCATATCCCACCAGGATGGACAGAAAGCAGCAGAGAGACCTGGAGCTCGGGAGGATCCTCTGGCTTTGAAGCATTGCTCTGCTTGTTCCTTACCTCTCCCAACACTCCTCACTGCCATGGTAGCACCTTGTAAGAGATGGGACCAGAGAACTGCTGTGCCAGCCAGCGTACAATGAGAGACTGACCTTGTCCTGAGCAAAGCATGTGTGATGTATTCCCTAGGGACTAATTTAAGGTGTTTTGTGAATGCACTCACTGGTTTATCCTGAGCCACAGCATCTGGTGTGGCTTCTTCTTCCACATCCCAGATAAAACCAGGAAGGAAATACTGCAGGAGAACAAATGGATGTTGCATCACAGATCCACTCCTGCAGGCTCTGTGTGATGCTTACAGGGAACATAGCTGGCCTGTGATTTAAACCCTGCTTGGGATCTAAGAGACAGGATTTAAACTCTTGCTTCTGCTCTGCTCCCCCTCTGCAACCACTTTGCAGGATTTGCTTTTCCAAGAGCTCTACACCTCGTGTGCCAGGGGTTTTAGTTAAGAAATATTGACCCTATGTCTTTGCTTCCACTTCATTTTACTCCCTTTTTTTTTTTTTTATGATCCCATAATTTCTTGTCTGCTCAATGGAACTCAAGTTTTGTAGTCAGGCCTTGACAGCATTGAGCAAGGAGGGCTGCTCGGCCCTGTCCCTCTCTGCTGGGCGGCTGCGCCCAGGTCTGCATGCTGTATAGGGGACAGCCCATAGACCCCTATAAAGCACCTCTCCCTGCAGTTGGAGACATGATCTCCGGCATCGCAAGATGGTTTGCTGCCTCCTCAGAGGTGCTGAGACAAGATTTAAGCATCCTGATGCCTTCCAGGCTCTGTACCAAGGTGGATATGTCTGTGGAAGCAGAGGGTCGATCTCCTTGTTCCTTCCACAGGTGAATTGCAAGTGTAAACCCCCCGGGGCCAAGGCTCAGGACAGATGGGAGCTGCCGGGGGGTTGGCACCACTCACCAGGGCTGGGTGGGGAAGGAGGGACCAGCTGGGCACCCTCCAGTTTGTTTCCTGCCCAGGCTTTGCTGGGTGGGCCGGGCAGCACACCGACGGTTAACGGCCGCGGTGGAAAAGCTCTAACTCATCCAGCCAAATGTGTCAAAAAAAAGGGCTGCAAAAAAACCCAACAACCTCCCCAGGCTCCCTGCATCCTGCTGCCAGAGGCACTCCTGCCGAAACCCCAGCCCATAAATCACATCTCCTGCCAACCAATGCTGCCGCAACAGCCCCTGCCTGGCTCAGCACCCGTTGGGCTGAGCTTAGCTCCCTCCAAGGCAGGAGAAATGCTCCAGCAATGCGTAGTGGGGACACGGCACCGTGGGCTTTCACAAGGCAGCTCTCCTTGCTCTCCTGCAGCCGGGATGGCAGTGATGGCTACCGTCAGAGGTCTCAGCAAGAAGCACGTTAGAGGGGAAGCAAGGGCTGGCCATGGTTGGGCTAAGACTCTCCGTGGTATTTTGCCCTCCTCATCTTGCTTTTGGAAAGCGTCAGGTTGGGAAATGCTAAGGCTCAAGCAGCTGCCAGGAGCGCGCGAGGGAGAAATGCCTCCCAATAAATCCCTTGGCTTTTTGCTGCTGGGCTGGGGGAGATGCTGAAACATGAGGATGTGGATGGAAAGAACAAAGACATGCAAGACTGGGGAGGATTTCATGGGTTTATTTGCCACACCAGGTCATTGCCTTCAAATCATTACTCAAAAATCACATCTTATGGTCAGACTAACATTCTACACCTCACGACCACAGAGGGACAAATGCAAAAATATGAGTGCTCCTTGGTCGCGCAGGAGACAGAGGTTGACAGAATAAATCCCACGTAAGAAAATTGGCTGGCTGAAATTGCTGAGACACGTGGAGCAGGAATCTGCCCTGGCAGGGAAATGGATGCACAGGAGGTGGAAGGGGGGTTCATGCCCTGCAGTCTGGGGGAAACGAGACATGTAGACACAGCGCGGTGGCCCATACAGATTGAGCGAGCTGACGGAAAATGAAAATGCCCCCAGCTGGCGTCGCTGGCATCTGCGTTTATCTGAAAAATCGCCCTTCAGGGACATTTTCTTACCTGGTTAGCGTTATTTGGCTTCCAACCCCTTCTGGGTAATTTTCTTGCACCAACCACTGTTTCACTGACCTCCAGGCCAAGTTACAAATGTCTTATTTAACAAAAAAAATCCATTGTGGGTCCCAGAGGATGGGAACATTTCAGATGTGCCTAATCTAAGCATGTTTCCAAGGGAATTGTGCGGTGCCTGCCTTTGAGAAGCATCTGCTAGGGAGCAAACAACAAAGCGAGCCAAATCAGTTCACGCTCGGTGGCCTTGCGATGCAGAGCGTGCACAGTGGGTTGTCTAACATCACCTCCTCTCCAAACTCAGTATTTCCAGGGAGGAAAGAAGCCCCAGGAGGAGCCATCTCTTTGCAGTGAGCCAGACAGATGATAAATAGCTCAGTGTCCCTGAACTTCTCCAGCAAACCTCAGCCTGAGGGTGTTCAGAGCCCCGGTGCAGCAGGAAGCATTGCCCTCTTGTCCTGGCTGACAAGGAACTGGAAGCAAAATCGTGATGGTTTTGCAAATGTAATATCTGTGGGATCTTACAAAAGCCACAGGTTTCACCTATTTTAATATAAGGTTCCTTATCATGTTTTACCAAGCCTGTTCAGCAACTTCTCATACAGAGATCCTTGCATCTCAGGCAGAAGACTTTGTAGGTCCCCAGGTGATAGAGCACGAAATACTGGCTGGTGGACCACCATGGCCACATTCAGTTCTGCATAAGAAACTCCAAAGATGGCTCGCTCACAACTTTCTCACTCGCTGTTTTCATCTGCAAGGTCACAGCTTCACAGTAAACAGGTCTTAGAGAAGATTGAGGTGCTTTGAATAGCGGCTACAGGTTGTAATCTAACCTGGGAGTACCCGAGATATGTGGTGCTCGCTCAGGTCGTGTGTCCGGCTTCACCGTCAGACTTGACAAACGTAACTTTACTCACTACTTCTTTTTTCATTGTTATTGTTATTGTTGTTTACAAGCAGAAACTGTAGACCTCTGCCCTGTTACGTGATGGCGCTGTATATTCTTTGACAGCCGTTGATAACTACACTTTTCTTTTCCTATTGCAGACGAGACTCCAATTATAGCTGTGATGGTGGCCCTGTCTTCCCTTCTAGTCATAGTATTTATTATTATTGTGCTGTACATGTTAAGGTAAGAAATGCTTTAATGCTGATTTCCCTTATTTGACAGAAATTAATTACGGAATGAACACGAATAAGGCTTTTGGGCTTTTTGGGCCACGTTATATTTTTGGGCTGTTTCCTAAGAGAAAGGGTTTTTAAGAAACCTGTAAGGATAATGAAATTTGTGTTTGGGGTTATCTAGTCAATTATGCTTATTCCTTTCTCTGTAATGCTGCTCCTCCCTTGGGTAGTGCCTGTTCTGCGACTAAAAATCTCATATTTAGTAGGACAGATTAAACTGAAGTCCCATCAGTTTGGTTAAAAAGCCCTATCAGTGCAGGTAGGGTTTCCTTGCAAAGCTAAGTAAGGGTGTTGGACTGATAATCCTGGGAAGCTGAACACAGCGCTTGAGGCAGAAAGTCTTTTGCATGTATCACCAGGTATGTTATTCCTTGATTCCCATCTTAATATTGAGCGTGATCCAACATCCAGAGCCAAGCCATGGGTAACAAACCCATACGTCATGCCTGTGCATCTTCTGCTGCGAGGTAACCAACGACTGGTGCTTGTTAGGTGATGCTGTGGCTGGAACTGTAACCAAACTCCGTTTTTAAAAAATCCAGGCATTAGGGCTGCTTAAAATGAAGCTTTCCCAGCTCCTGAGTGCGTATCTGCTCAGCTAGAAGAGGGTATTTATCCACCTGCATTTTAATTTACTCGATATTTTGGGGATTAAACAAGTAAGAAAAAAATAATAGCTATTTCCTTAGTAGTGGAAAAATTCCCTTCGTCTCTTGGCTCTGGGCCTGCCCTCGCAGCGGTGAACCTGTTGGGAGTTTTGCCTCGGGAGCTGGGCAGCAGCAGCAGATTTTGAGTCCTCCCCACCTGGCTTCCAGCCCTTAAAAAAAGGGTTTCTGTTCGCTGCCGCCTGCCCGGTGATTCAGCAAAACCCTTAACTTCAGGCCAAGAAAGCGAGAGCATCTGCTTCAAGTTAAAAGCACATGGAGAAGGGCTTTTCTGCAGAAGGACGGCTCAACCTGGGGTTTATGTGCTTTGCTGAATCAGCGCGGGGAGCAGGAACTCCTTGGGGTGTCCTCTGTAAAAAGCAGCCCTAAAGCTCCTCCTGGCTTTCACCTTGCTCTGCTCTCCTGCAGACATGGTCAGTTAAAGGTTACGCCCCTCGGCAGGATTTTAGAGGTCCCATAGCCTCTTGGGCCCACCAGATCGTTCGTCAGGCCATGAGAAAGTGAGGAAAGCCCTTTGTGGCTGGATCTCACATCTAGAAGGTAACCCCGGCTTCTTGGTGAGTATCTACTGACCTTCTCCACCTCCTTGTCTTTGGTAGGTTCAAGAAATACAAGCAAGCAGGGAGTCACTCCAACTCCTTTCGACTGTCCAACGGCCGGACGGATGATGCAGGTGAGACCCGTGTCGGTGTATGACGGGGAGCAAAAATGCATCTCACGGAAGGAATAAGCTTTGTTCATATTGAAAAGGGTCAACGTGAACATTCTTCAGAATAACAATGGGGTATTTTAGGGTTTTATTTTTCCCTCCGCTTGGAATTGGCCACAGTTAGCTAGTGAAATAACCAACAATTCTCCTAAAAATTGTAAAAATTACAAAAATGTCCCAGAACCCTTGAGGTGGCAAAAGCAGGTTTGGTTTATGCCCTGTGGGGCAGCTCTCTGGGCAGCACAGAGTGACCCCGGCTGGTCTGCTGACCCCACGGGGGCCTTTCCCCTTCCCACTCAGCAATAAGACACGTGCAACATGTTGGGCAAGTGGCCAACGTCATGCCCAGTGGCACCTTTTAGCGGTCAGTTTGAGTGGAAAGGGGAACACACTCAACAAATACTATTTTGCAGAGGTGCTGGAAATGTGTAAAAAGGAAAAGGAAAATTGTGTTCCCTTTACATGTGGTCTTGGAAGGGTGTATGAAGGTGGTCCTGAGTGTGAATTATTATTCCTGGTGGGAATATTATAAACCAGAATAAATATAAATACACCAGAATAATATAAATATTTCACACCAGAAGACAGACCTCTGTAGGAGTCCAGGAAAACCTGTGGATTGCATCACTGTCGCAGTCTGAGCCCGGTGCCATGACAGCACCTGAGGACCCGGTGGGCTGGATGCCCCGGCTTTGTTTTCCCACCTCATTTTTTGTAGGGAAGTATTTTTTCATTTACATTTTTATTTGTTTCTTGCTCTGAACTTTCTCTGTTTTCCATGATTTTGGCAAACTTTTATAGAATAAGAATTTATTTCACCAACTTAATTCCAGAGACAACAAGTTTGCCCTCAAGTGGTTAAGAGTAGAATGTGCAATCACTTCCAACACTGAACTACTCATGTTCCTCTTGCATTTTCACCGTATCTCTTTGACTCAAATAAGAACCTTTTTTGGAAAAGCACGTTTTTGGGGAATAATTAAATATCCTTCTACCCTTTCAAATTAGGACGATGTCTGACTAAGATTCTCATGCAAATCTTCATGCTAACTGTAGGCACTGAACTAATAGTTCTGAGAGAAAGCAGAGAATACGTTGGTTTTTCTTCATAAAAACCTTTTTGGACCTCTTAAAGATGCATAAATGCAATTTTCAAGTCTTGTGCAAGCCTGCTGTGATGTGTAAACTCTTCTGTCCCTGAGCTTGTCTCATTTTCTGGCTTTGAGCCAGAGCTGCCCGTTGAGGTTCTGAGGTTGGGCATCTCTGTCCATACGTACACACTGAAGTAAGCGCTCAAGAGGAGCCACCACCTCTTAGACCCAGTTCAGATCCTTTTTCTGAGCTGCCTCCACAGAAAGCAAAGACCTTTGGAGCGAGCACTAACAAATCAGCACCTTATTTTTTTCACGTTGGCAGTTCTCTACCCAAGTTTAACGTTGCTGCAAGCAAAGGGGCGAACAACATAAACTGTTAGTTGTGTTGCTATAACCCTCGCATGGTCTTGCTTGACTTCGTTGAGGAACCACAAGCAACAGCTACCTTTGCTGTGTCCACCTGGGTGGTATGTCACAGTGATGGTGCCAAAATTTCCATGTGAGTGAGAGTCTGGATTCAAACCAAAGTGGTCTTCATCCCCCAGTGTTGATGAATTAGAATTATAGAATCATTTAGGTTGGAAAAGATTTTTAAGATCAATTAAGGCCTTTAAGACCATCAAGTCCAACCGTTAACCCAACACTCAGGCAGATCAACACTCCTGTGGTGTCCTCTGCAAACTGACTGAGGGTGAACTCAATCCCCTCATCCAGGGCACTGATGAAGACATTAAACAGAACTGGCCCCAGTACTGAGCCCTGGGGATCACCACTTGTGACCAGCCGCTAACTGGAGTTAACTCCATTCACCACCACTCTTTGGCCCCAGTTTTTTACTCCGTGAAGAGTACTCCCACCAAGCCATGAGCAGCCAGTTTCTTCAGGACAATGCTGTGAGAAACAGTGTCTGAGTCTGCTTTGCATCCAGGTTTTCCTTTAGTAAAGCTTTGTCATTCCCTGTTTGGCTGTCTTGAACACTAGGCTGGTTTCTTTCTTGCTACCACAGATGTGGTGTGGACTTTCCCAATAGGACATTGCCTATTGGTTCCCATCCCTCCACTTCTGCCAGGCAGCTTTCCAGCCCCTCACCCCCAACCTGTGGCGTTGCAGGGGGTTATTAGAGGTGGTCTAGCATAACACTCAACCGCAGGGCGATGAAAGAATTTTGTGTTATCAAAGCATCTCCAGATTTTTTTGCATCATCCATAGGAAGAGCAGAAGGCAGGAAACATTGACAGCCAGGTTGGACATCAGAAGAAATTCTTCCCAGGGAGGGTGGTGAAGCACTAGAACAGGTTGCCCAGAGAAGCTGTGGATGCCCCATCCCTGGAAGTGTTCAAGGCCAGGATGGATGAGGCTCTGAGCAACCTGGTCTAGTGGAAGGTGTCCCTGCCCATGGCAGGGGGGTTGGAACAAGGTGATTTTTAAGGTCCCTTCCAACCCAAACTGTTCTGTGAAGCTATGAAAACGCAGGACAGTGAGACTACTAGGTGGCCCTAGAAGCAGACAGCCCGGGGTGTGGAAGGTCCCTGTGCCCAGCGGATCATGGGTGAGTGCTGGGCGTGGCGAGCAGCGGGATGGGCACCTCTGATGCATGGGTGTCATTGCAGAGCCTCAGAGCATGCCGCTACTTGCCCGCTCCCCCAGCACCAACCGTAAATACCCGCCTCTGCCTGTCGATAAGCTGGAAGAGGAGATCAACCGCCGGATGGCAGATGACAACAAGCTCTTTCGGGAGGAGTTCAACGTGAGTGCCTTTGCTTCTTGCCCTCAAATCCCGCGGGCTGCTCGTGGCTTTGGGGTTACAGTGTGTGCTGTGCTTCAGAGAAGTGTATTTGAGAGCTTTGCAGAGGGAATGATGATCTGCCTGGTCCTCAAAGGGCTGCAAGGTGAGAGGACTGATTCTGGTGCTGAATCTGCTGTGATGGGGAGCAAGCCACTACCCCTCACTTTCACTACAGAAAGGAGAAGTTTGTTAGCAAACGGCACTTTGGAGTTACATTTTTCTGGGTTCAGGAGATGTCCTGGATTCCTTGGGGTCTTCCAGAGCTTCCATGCCTGCTTCTTTCCTTCCCCTCCCAATCCTCATGGCTACAAGGAAAGCATTGCCAGCATGAATGCGCATCAAGGAGTGCCATGTCGTCTTAAATCCACAAAGAGCCAAATCAAGAGCTCTGACAGAGAAACGGAAATGGCCCCCTTTATTTCAGGGAGCTGTTAACCCTCAAACAGAATAATGGCAGTTTACAGGACAACAGTTGGCCTTCGGCAGTGAGTAATAGTTCCGGTATTGTGCTTAGGCCACAATGCCAGAGCGTCTCTTCTGAGATGGCCACAACCTCTTCCTGACACTGCTGAACTCTTCACCTTCTTGTGATGACAAACCTGTTCCACCTTGGCAGCACAAAAACAGGCAGAGCACTAATGAGAGAGGGGACAGAGTTAAATAACTGGCTGGAGTATCACAGCACGTAACAAGGGAGCTGCTGAACTACCTGGGCTCTCCGTCAGCCTAATTAATGAGAGAAAACCCCCCGCTGATCGTGTTGTCTGCACTGCAAAGGTGTCATCTGCAAATAACGTTGAGCTGTAGTTCCGAGGTGTGATACGGCCAAATGGGGGGCATGAGAAGGTAAACAAAAAGCCACTTGACTTGCTCCAGCTGTTGCACAACTTGATACCCTTCCTGGCTGGGCTTCAGTGAAACTAAGTAGGTGCAATGGATGCGCAGGGAGGGGGATTTTTTGGGTTATAAATACTCAATCGTCCTGCAGACTTCCGTTGCCAAAGCACGTCCTGTCAGCTGGAGGAAGGGATGGGAAATACCTCCAATACCTTCTCATCCTCTTTGCTATTTAAAGAGGATGTGGAACAACGGTGCTGGTGAAGCACCTTCTCCACTCAAGCGTGAAACCCGGCTGCTGTGACCGGGACAGCATCGCCTGTGATCCCAGCATCCCCCAACCCCAAGGTCCCCGGTGCTGCTGGATGACGAATAGCTCCCTGCATGGTGCTCCTTCTGTCGCTGGGTGTGCCTGGGGGCTTTAAGGGGGTCACCATGTTAAGGGAGGGAACCTCAGTAGGAGCCTCTGTGAAACAAGCTCCTTGATTGCTGGGCTTTGACTAGAGGCTTTGCTGCCACCTCGTGTGCACGGGTCCGGAGATTCCAGGTGTTACGTGTCAGAAGGGATTTGCTCACCCCAGTCCAGCCCAGGCTATTTAAATGGTGGAGGTGGGAGGTGGGGGTTGTGGGGACACGTCCAAAGGGTGTGGTGGACAAGGGGTTGCTGCTCACTTATCTCCTGGAGACAAGCCAAGGGTGGCTGCCCTCCGATGGGATGCTCAGATGCAGCGTGTGCCAGCATGCCGGGTGCGTTATGGTTACTGTTGTGCTGTGAGTAAGAACATCATGGAAAACCCCCTCTTCTGCCGTTGCAGGCTCTCCCAGCATGTCCCATACAGGCCACGTGTGAAGCTGCTTCCAAGGAGGAGAACAAGGAGAAGAACAGATACGTGAACATTTTGCCCTGTAAGTATCGGAGGACATTGAGTGGGGGGAGACACAGCTGTGCTGCTGTGAGGCTCCCTGTTCCTGTATTTGGGGTGCGTAAGGACATGGTTGAGCTCGTTTCACCTCCCATATGAGTGGCTGGATCTACTTTAGCTTTAGATACATACTAGGAGGAGCTCCACGGAGCTGTCAGTGGCCAGGAGGCCATGGAAAATGAAATGGGTGGGAAATGCCGAAATGACCAGCTCTTGCTGGGCAGTGTGTGGCTGTCTCGGAGGCAAATGTGTGTGCTTTGCAGAAAAAAAACTTCCTTGGGCAAGGTCTAGCACATCTCCGGGCTTAAGCAAGAATTATTTGGGAGCATAAAAGTGTTTGGGGGAGGAGCCAGCAAGCCCAGGCTCCACTCCAGCACCGAGCTTCCTCGCTACACCAGATTGCAGCTACATGGAGGTGGTTGTTTTAATGCAGTTTTAATTTTCCTCCAGATGATCATTCCAGGGTTCACCTGACTCCTGTTGAGGGGGTTCCTGACTCCGACTACATCAACGCCTCCTTCATTAACGTGAGTTTTGTGACTGGAAGGGGAAATCCCCACCGGTGCATCCTGGACAGAGGTGCCTGGTCCTAGCAGGAGTGTGGGGTTTTTATGGTGTGTGATGTGTGCCTGGGAGAGGGTGGTTAAGAGACTACCTCCTGTTAACATATCCCCAGCTCCTTCAGAGCAATAAATCAGATGGGTTTTGATCTCATAACCTTTGTGTGGCTTTGGCAGAGCTCACCGTGCTTCACTCTGTGCCTTGAGCTCAAGCGAGCACAGTTGGAGTAAGAGGCTGAGAGCTGGAACTCAGATTCAAGCTGTAGCTCTGCCCTTGCTTTGCCACAGTCCCATCTTTCCCCAGTTCTAAAATAATGAGAAGCACTTTCACCGGGGTGCTGCAAGGCTGAGCCAGCGGGTTTGGCAGGGGTTTGGGAATCGTTCCTGCAGGAGTTGGGGATTTCTGATTAACGGATGATGAATGGTGTGGCTGGTTAATCATTGGTACTTTCCAGCTTGCAGGGTTGGATGTGGAAAGAGGATGAAAAATAAGTCAAGGAACCCAGCTAAAACAGAAGCAACATTGCCCTGCTCTGCTTTTAGGAGGAGATGGGTCCTAGATCAGCATTAAAATCAGCATTAATTGTTGGAAGATGGGGCTGTTGAACCAGTATTTATTTATTGAAGATGATTCTATATGCTCATCACCATCTAGCTCAACTAATTTGGAAGGGTAATGTGAAGAAGTAGACTTTGAGAGAGATTGAGGCACATGAAGAAAAGCAAGACCCAAATGAGCTTTTTATTTTCTTCGCCGATAAATAAATATCTGTTAGGAAATACACAAAATGAATCCCCATGAGTTCAACAACCCCATCTCCCGACGATTAATGCTGATTTTCATGCGATGCTCTGGATGCAAGGTCTGATTCAAGTGGAACGGCTGTCGGGTCCCACTTCATGAGTACTTTGTGCCAATAAGTGGGGTCATTCCCACATTATGTGAGCATGGGGAGTGTTGAGTGTTGCTGTGGGTCAAGGTGGTTTTGCACGGGGATTTTCCATTATTTCTGTCCTGCTGTTGGAGCTGTTGCTCCTCTCAGAGACTGCAGCCCCTTTGCTGCACAGGGAGGGGTGAGCAACAGAGGAGGTGATGTCTCTGTTTATTAATGGTGTAGATGCATTTCATGAACCTTATGTTGGATGAATACTCGTCTTTTATTTGTCTTCCTTTTTCTCCTTTCCTCTATAGGGTTACCAAGAGAAAAACAAGTTCATTGCTGCACAAGGTAAATGCTTGGTTATTCCTGTAGCTCTGTCTGGTGGCAGTTGGGCTGGGGTCATAAAATCATAGAACCACAGCATGGTTTTGGTGGGAAGGGACCTTAAAGCCCATCCAGTTCCAACCCTCCTGCCATGGGCAGGGACACCTTCCACTAGACCAGGTTGCTCAAAGCCTCATCCAGCCTGGCCTTGCACACTTCCAGGGATGGGGCATCCACAGCTTCTCTGGGCAACCTGTGCCAGTGCCTCACCACCCTCTCCGGGAAGAGTTTCTTCCTGGTATCCAATCTAAATCTCCCCATTTTCAGTTTAAACCCGTTACTCCTTGTTCTGTCACTACAGGCCCTTGTAAAAAGCCCCCCCCCCAGCTTTCTTGTTGGCCCCTCCAGGTACTGGAAGATGCTATAAGGTCTCCCCGGAGCCTTCCCTTCTCCAGGCTGAACAAGCCCAACTCTCTCAGCCTGTCCCCATAGCAGAGGTGCTCCAGCCCTCTGAGCATCTCCGTGGCCTCCTCTGGACTCCTGGTCCTTTTCCTTGTGATTTTGGGGCCCCAGAGCTGGATGCAGAACTGCAAGTGGGGTCTTACCAGAGGGGAGCAGAGGGGAAGAATGTCCTCCCTTGACCTGCTGGCCACACAGTTTTGATGCAAGAGTCCCTTTGTTCTGCCAAGCTGTGCCAGTCTGACTGTAGCACAGTGCATTGCAGAGCTTCCCTGGTCAAAAGGAGACATGGCAGGTCCACAGTTTGTTCTCAGAGCGGTTTTCCCGGTCAAAGACCAGTGCTGGATGTGCTCGGGGTAGAAGAGAGGCCCTATATATGCCATACCAGTTGCTGAAGGGTGTCAAAGCATTTCTGTCCTGAGCCCTGTCCGCAAGTGGTTGTGATCTCTGGGAAACATTGGCAGTGACCTTCTTAATGAAATCCCCCAAATCTGTTACAGTGGAGAGCACCACGCTGATGTGGTTTCATTTCTGCTCCTTTTTAAACCTCGGTAGACAGTAACGTAGACTCATGCCCTCGGGGATAAATTTCTCATGGTCTTCAGAAGAGAGGCAGGACTATTTACCTGTTGAGAGCCACAAGCATCACGAGTCTTCCCGAGCTCAGCTGCCACCAGCTAGTGCATCCCCAGCTTGCGTGCACTGTCCATAGCCTCTGGCTCTCTTGATTTCCTTGTACCAACCCAAACATGTCCCTAAAACCAAGATGCCCACTTGCAAGGGGGGTTCACGTCAGCAAAAGGGGGCTGTCAGACCATGTTTGCATTTCCACTCCTGACTTGCAAGTGGGTTAGAACATCACCTGCCAGTTTGCATGGCCATTGCTGGAGAAGGAAGGCTGGATCAGATCCATCAGCGGTACCAGGCTTTGGCTCTGCTTTTCTCTTGACATGCCCTTAGCCTCAGGCATGGTGTGGGGGGTCTAGGCTGAGTCAGTTCCTTGTCTGGCAGGCAGCAGGTAACTATTTTTGTGCTACACTGAAATGGGATCCCGTGGTTAAAGCACAAGGCTCAGGGACAGGACTTCTGCAAGCCACTTGTGCTGGCCACGGTTTCCCTGGGTGACCTTGGGCAAGTCATTTCCATGTTCTGTTTTAATGATTTCCCCCTCCTGGGCTACAAATGGAATTCCTCGTCATAAAACATACCCAAAAAGCCCAGCCCTTGTGTGATAGGATTATTCCTTGGGTTTGCCGACATTCCCACACACCAAAACACCTCCTGTGCTGACATCTATTGGCAGAAGATGTGTTGCATCGTCCGTCATGTAACAAGATGGGTTTTGGTCCCAGCACTTGAAGGGTTGGTCCCACAGGCCACATTTCTATTCACCTTCCCCTTAGGACCAAAGGAAGAAACAGTGAACGATTTTTGGAGGATGATTTGGGAGCAAAACACAGCGACAATTGTCATGGTGACCAACCTGAAAGAGAGGAAAGAGGTAGGTGCCAGAAGGCTTCATGGGCTGGTATCTAACCCAGCCTGGTCCGAATCCAGCCCATCTCATGCCTGTGGGCATGTCTTGTGGCCGGTCCCAGGCCTGCGAGGGACCAGAGGTCACCTGCCCCTGTTTTCTCTCCCCACAGTGTAAATGTGCTCAGTACTGGCCGGATCAGGGCTGCTGGACGTATGGGAACATCCGAGTGTCTGTGGAGGATGTGACTGTTCTGGTGGATTACACCGTGCGGAAGTTCTGCATCCAGCAGGTGCTGGGGCTTGCATCTCCCATCTCATCCCATCCTGTCTTGTCCCACCCCATCCCATTCCTCCCCTCTCTGTGCTGGGCATCCAAAAGGTGCTGGAGTGCTCCTCGACTCCTCCAAGGTGCTGTGAGAGCAGAATTGGGATGAAATGACCCCAGCATCCATTTTTAACTGGAGTTATTAAGAATATACTCTTCTTAAACACCTGGGAGCCTGTTCCCAGCAGCTACCAGCATGGGTGTGCTGAGAGCAGGGAAGCTAAAGGATGCCAAGGCTGAATTTCAGTCCTGTGATACTCCAGCACTTGCTGTTACCAGTACCAGTTCCTGCTGTCACCCACACACACTTAATGCCTGCAAATAATCACATTTATCCCATGAGCTGAGACAAAATCCAGCGCTGTAAGCGTTGGTTTTGATTGCTTTCCCATCTGCCACTACATTTTCTTGTCCTCTGAGGAGGCTCTGGATGGTTTAGCCACTCTGTTTTCCTTCTACTCTGAGAGGCAAGCAAGGAAGAGCTGGTGACTGAAAAACCTGTCTGGACCCTGAGCAGGGTTCTCCTGAGCCTTATCCAATGGCCTGGGCATGGGGGTTTTCCTCCCCTGCCTTTAATTGAGGATGCTGTGGGTAGAGGTGTGGGAAAGGATGGAGCAGCAGCTTCTGTTTGAGCCCACTGGGGATGAAATACAGCAGCTCTGCCAGGTTGGAGCCACAGACGAGGCTGGGCTGGCATCTCTCACCCCTTGGTTGCAGGATGTGATGCTGGCAATTAAAATGTCATGATTTTAGAGACTAATTTGGTCCCAGAGCCTGGGTCCATGCCTTTTTGGTTTGTGAATGCAAGCGCTTCCTAAGCCATCCAGCTCAGTCTTGGGCCTGTAGCTCCTTCCCTGCTCTTTGCTTTTGGGGAAGGAAGGGAAATCTGAGTATTTCTTATTGATCTGAACACACGTTGCCCCTTCAGGTCGGCGATGTCACAAACAAGAAGCCTCAGCGCCTGGTGACTCAGTTCCACTTCACCAGCTGGCCTGACTTCGGGGTCCCCTTCACCCCCATCGGGATGCTGAAGTTCCTAAAGAAGGTGAAGACATGTAACCCCCAATACGCAGGAGCAATAGTTGTGCACTGCAGGTATGTCCTGGTCACGGCTGGCCTCTGCCTTTCCTGGGTCGCTTGGAAAGTGTCTCCTATTTAATACTCATATTTAATAATTAAGGGTTTTTTTTCAGTCAGGCCTTTTTTATTATTTTTATTTAACTAATCCATGGTCAATTGGGAATGTTCCACATGGGAACATCCAAAAAAGTGCATCTGGACTGAAGGAACTTCTTGGAATCAGCAATGTGATGGTGTTACAGCTTGTGTTGAGTGGTCTTCGTTTGGGTTAGATGGTGCTGGGTGAGCCAAGCGCTGCCAGGCATTGTTGGCATCTCCCTTGGATCTCCACGGCCCTGGACATGAGAGGGCAAGATCCCATGTTGGGCAGGCAGCATGTAACTGGCAGCATGCCTGGGAGCGGGGACCGCAGTGTTTGACCTCACGTGGAGTGGGTTCAGGCACAGCAGCACACCTGGGAGAGCCATGGGAAGCTGTCCACATAAGGGAAAGCCCCGTGGCTTAAGGCAGAGATGACCATATTTGCAGTGTCCCATGTCCATCTTTCCAGCTTCCACATCAGGAGGCAGCTGACAAAAGAGCTTTCTCTTTCCATAGCATCTGCTGGCATCATCTTACTTCTCCTTAATGGTTGAGTTACTAGCACAGAAAAATGGCTTCCTGTGGGCTCCCCTTCCTGTGGTGGAGGGTGACTGGGAGGAGTAGCAGGCAGCTGGTGGGAACAGGCAGCCTGGAAGGACTCTGGAAGCCATAACTGGCTTAGGCCTTGCTTTGGCTCACCCTGCTCTGTGCCTTCATGCACTGCAGTCACAGAACAGTTTGGGTTGGAAGGGCCCTTAAAGACCATCCAGTTCCACCCCCCCTGCCATGGGCAGGGACACCTTCCACTAGACCAGGTTGCTCAAAGCCTCATCCAGCCTGGCCTTGAACACTTCCAGGGATGGGGCATCCACAGCTTCTCTGGGCAACCTGTGCCAGTGCCTCACCACCCTATCTGGGAAGAATTTCTTCCTGATGTCCAATCTATGTCTCTTCTCTTTCAATTTAAACCCATTACCCCTTGTTCTGTCACTACAGACCCTTGTACAAAGTCCCCCCCAGCTTCCTTGTAGCCCCTTCAGGTACTGGAAGGCTGCAATAAGGTCTCCCCGGAGCCTTCTCTTCTCCAGGCTGAACAAGCCCAACTCTCTCAGCCTGTCCCCATAGCAGAAGTGCCCCAGCTCATCTCCGTGGCCCACTCTGAAGATGCTGTGTGCATCTCTCTACAAAACCCAGGTGACACTGAACACCAGCCTGAGGACCTCGCTCGTCTCCAAAACACAGTTTGCCCTTTGCTCACTGCTGGGAAGTGTCTGGCTCACTACTGGCCACTCTACAAGGGACCCCAGTGCTGCTGCACTGACCGCTTGTCCCCTCTGCTCTTTCAGCGCTGGGGTAGGACGCACAGGCACTTTTATCGTCATCGATGCCATGCTGGACATGATGCACGCGGAGAGGAAGGTGGATGTTTATGGCTTTGTGAGCCGGATCCGGGCTCAGCGCTGCCAGATGGTACAGACAGATGTAAGTGTGCTGCTGCTGATGCTTTTGGGCTTTGCTCACTGGAGTTACATTTCCTTCGTGCTGTTGGTCCCAGCCTGCAGCAAAGCCTACATGGAGGTTGAGCATCATCCCTGATTTTGGAAGGATGATGCATTGAGTGAGTCTTTCACTGGGTCCCACTCTTTTTAATCCCCTTCACAGAACCATAGAATCATTTTGGTTGGAAAAGACCTTTAAGACCATCAAGTCCAACCGTTAACCCAGCACTGCCAAGCCCACCACTACACCATGTCCCTGAGCGCCACATCCACACGTCTCTTAAATCCCTCCAGGAATGGTGACTCCACCACCTCCTTGGGCAGCCCCTTCCAGTGCCTGACAGCCCTTTCTGCGAAGAAATTGCCCCTAATAGCCAATCTAAACCTCCCCTAGTGCAACTGGAGGCCATTTCCTCTTGTCCCATCACTTGTCACTTGGGAGAAGAGACCAACCCCCACCTCTCTGCACCCTCCTTTCAGGGAGCTGTAGAGAGTGATAAGGTCTCCCCTCGGCCTCCTCTTCTCCAGACTTGAATAAAGTTTTATGTCATCTCAGCTTTGTGTGGTGTAACAAATAAGGTCCCGGTCCCCATACAGGGGTAGAAACGCTGTTACCCCCTTTTCCAGGGTCTCAGAGGGGTGCTGCGTGCCCAGAGAGCATGGGTGGGCAGCAGGGCAGTGGGTTTGCAGCCAGTGTGTGTGTGGGCACCGGGATGTGCTCACTGAGCATGGAGCAGAGTTTGATGGCTTCTCCCTGCAACCCTTGCAGATGCAGTATGTGTTTATATACCAAGCCCTTCTGGAGCACTATCTCTATGGTGACACAGAGCTGGAGGTCACCTCATTAGAGATCCACCTCCAGAAGATCTACAACAAAGTGCCAGGGACCAGCAGCAACGGGTTGGAAGAGGAGTTTAAGGTGAGTGTGGCTGTTATCCGGTGGGTCTGATTGGATGGTGCTGGGCTGCGGGGACCACCGTGTGCTGCCTGGCGCTGGGTGGCTCTGAAAGCCGCCTCTGTTTTTGCTCCTTTCTCTGCAGAAGCTCACTTCAATCAAAATTCAGAATGACAAGATGAGAACGGGCAACTTGCCGGCGAACATGAAGAAGAACAGGGTGCTTCAGATAATTCCATGTAAGTCTTGTTTGTCTGCCTGGGAAGGGCATGTGTGGTGGGTGTGGGGACCATCTGGGTGGTTGGGACAGGAGTCAGGCTGGAGAAAGGAGCTAACAGGAACCTCAGAATCACTAAGGTTGGAAGAGACCTATAAGATCATCCAGTCCAACCATCAACCCAACACAACCACACCCACTAGGCCATGACCTCAAGCACCACGTCTACACGTTCCTTGAACACCTCCAGGGATGCTGACTCCACCACTTCCCTGGGCAGCCCATTCCAATGCCTGACCACTCTTTCAGTGAAGAAGTTTTTCCTAATATCTAATCTAAACCTTCCCTGACACAACTTGAGGCCATTTCCTCTTGTCCTGTCACTAGTTACCTGGGAGAACGTTCTTCTCAGCAGGTTTATGCTGCCAAAGCTTTCTGCCTCGAGGGAGAAGGGAGTCCCAGTGTTGAGCAGGTCCTTCTCCTGGAGTCCTCAGCATCCCCTTCCCCAGCCCAGGGCATGGCCAGAGGCAGAACTGAGTCTCCTTGTCCCAGCCCAGGTGCTGTAAACACAGGACTACCTTTCCCATATCTGTGTCCTGTTACCTGGGGCTTGGTGACTTCCCAGCTAAAGGCCATGCATGGTTATCAAGGAATCATGCTTTAAGGTGTTCCCCAAAACCCGGATCCTTTCTCTTCTGTTTCAGATGAGTTCAACCGAGTAATCATTCCAGTGAAGAGAGGTGAAGAGAACACAGACTACGTAAACGCTTCCTTCATTGACGTGAGTCGTCTTTAATCTTCTTTCTGTTTTCCCCCGATGGAAAATCTACCTCACACTGCTTCCTATGGAAAGGATTCAGACCACTTCTCCTTTGGGTTTTGTGAGGCTCTTCGTGAGACTCTGCTTTGCCCTTCGGATGGTGCTTTTCCAAGAAACCCCCCTGTATGTACAGTTCCTTGTGATGGTGGGAGAGGAGAGCTGGAGTTTGAGCACAGCCTCCAGATCCTGGTCTCCCGTCTGCCACTCTGGTCTCTGACGATGGCTTTGGAGAAGCAGCTGCACGTAGCCGCGGAAGTGATTGCCATACAGCACTCTTCATTTGGTCAGAAAACATCCACTAGATTAGGGAATGGAGCAATGCACGGATCCCAAACCCCTTTGAGAGAAACCAGGTCAATCCCATTATACCTGTCTGGGTGGGGGCAGGAGGTGAGGCAGGGAGGTTAAGTGCTTTCCTTGCTCCCAGGAGGGGGTAAGTGATTGCACATCCTTTTCTCGTGTGAGTCATCCTGCTGACTTCGGGGGACGTCTCCTATGAATGTTTGTCTTCGTGCCGTGATGGCCAAGCGGCAGAGCCCTGCTCTTCCCTAGTCCAGTGTCTGTCTTCATCACCTAATGGCATGGTTGGGGGTTTTTTCCCTCAAAAGGCAATTACTGTCGTGGGTTGCACCAGTAAAAAACAGCTTATTCCCGGTTATAACGTCCCCAATTAATTGCTCCCTGAACTCTCCTTTGCTGGGTCCCCGCGGGTTGCTCTGGCTGCCTGAGCATCTGGCACAGCGCGGCCGGGGGCAGCCGCCGTGTTCTGCGCCAAGATCAGAAAGCTTAAATGTCACATAAGCAATTTTTGTTGAGGATTCAATTTCCTGCCTCTGCTGAACTTTGCTTAAACGACAAGCGCCAAACGACGAAGCATCGTTAGTCACAGGCTGCAGCGAGGGCACAGGGGAATGTCAGAGGATTTGGGAAACGGAAGCGCTTTGTGGTTGTGGAGAAGCCAGAATTGCCCAGATTTACTGCTGGTTTTCATAGATCATAGAATGGCTTGGGTTGGAAGGGACCTTGAAGATCACCTAGTTCCATCTAGTTTTGCTTACTTCTTCCAAAAATCCCCAGTAAAGAATCATACCCGGAGCTTAGGCAAGGCTCTGCTCCAGTGCTCCAGCTTCACAACATCGCTTAGGAGTGCTGGGAACCCAAATCTTCCTTCACCAAACAGATAAGGCCACGCACGTGTAGGG
>NW_010257956.1:30480-34956 GCF_000690775.1 Eurypyga helias
TTTCTGGGAGAACAAGGGTCTTACCACAGCCAAGCGCTGGCTGGTGGCACCTTCGCTGCCGAGCGGCAGCGGGGCAGTGCCCGTGCATGGGGATGCGGCCCACCGGGACAGCAGGTCCCTCTGCCCAGACCGTGGTCGTTCACACCGATAGTCACGATGCTCCCAAAAATTCACTGGGTGTGGTAACCTGACCGTGCCTGAGCGTTCCTCCTGCTGCTCCCGACATCCAGGCACTACCATTCCATGGCTGACCCTGTTTTCAAACGGCAGGGTTATCGCCAGAAGGACTCCTACATCGCCAGCCAAGGACCGCTGCAGCACACGATAGAGGACTTCTGGAGGATGATTTGGGAGTGGAAATCCTGCTCCATAGTGATGCTAACAGAGCTGGAGGAGAGAGGCCAGGTAAGAGGACAGGATAGCTGCAAAATAAATCAACACGACCCCTTAGAATCTGCTGCTGGGACCACAAGCGTTGGGGGTGTTTTACCCCTCCTCTGGCAGCAGGCAAATTTCAGGCTCTACTTCTAATGGAAAGAATCCAGTTGTTTGTAGACCCAGGGTGGGGACATGGTCAACAAACCAACTCTGGACCCTCAGTTCTCAAATTCCTTGGGTGCTTGCTCTCCAAAGCAAGCCCATGGGATCCCACCTGGATTTAGGCTGCTGCCAGCTGCAGGAGAAGGCTGCTTCTTCAAGCCCGTGGGAAAAATACGGGGTCTTCACCCTGTCTCCCACTTTCTCAGGAGAAGTGTGCCCAATACTGGCCATCTGATGGCTCCGTGTCCTATGGGGATATCACTGTGGAGCTGAAAAAAGAGGAGGAGTGCGAGAGCTATACAGTGCGGGACCTGCTGGTAACAAACACCAGGGTAAGAGTCTGGCTTCTCCTTGCTCTGCCATTCCTCCTGCGAGTGCTGAACCTTTCTTCTGGCATCTTCAGCTCCATAGCCTCCCCCTCATCCCTAAGTCATGCCCTTGCCTTGCAATTCACCTTGTTCCCTACGCTTACCTCCCACCCCTGAGGGTTCCTGTCCTGCTGATCGTTTGTCATCCAGCCCCTCTGCCCTGCTCCACCCAGCACCCCTCGTTCTCCTGCCTTATCCCTGTACCCACCACCCTCCTGCTCTCTGTTCCCCACATCCCGCCCTGCTCCGTGCCACGGGAATGCTTCCCCTCCCCAAACAGCTTTCCTAAGCGGGTGGTTTTCCCAAAGCCCTGAGCGGGTGGCTTTCTTGGTACGGGTCTCCCACTGACTTCCTGACCTCGAGCTGTGCTCTTCCACCAGGAAAACAAGAGCCGACAGATTCGGCAGTTTCATTTCCACGGCTGGCCAGAAGTTGGGATCCCCGGGGATGGGAAGGGAATGATCAACATCATCGCGGCTGTGCAGAAGCAGCAGCAGCAGTCTGGCAACCACCCAATCACTGTGCACTGCAGGTGAAGCCTGGGGGGAGCAGGGGCACCCCCCACCAAGGGGACCTGCTCCACAGGGAGCTCGGGAGATGGGACAAGGGCCCTCAGAAGATTCGTGCTGAGCAGGAGCAGCCCGGGCAGTCGCGGCATGGGGTTTGCTCGGCTAAGCACGGAGGCTTCGGTCTTGCAGAGCACGGCCTAGCTAAACTGGGAGAGGCCGGGGCAGAAACGGATTCTCCAGCGGTTCCCCTATGGTTTGTCCCCAGAGCAAAGCCAACGTGGTGAGGACGGACGGTTTCCTTCACCTCTGATTTCTCTTTGGCAGTGCCGGAGCGGGAAGAACAGGCACCTTCTGCGCGCTGAGCACTGTCCTGGAGAGGGTGAAGGCAGAAGGGATTCTCGACGTCTTTCAGACGGTGAAGAGTTTAAGACTACAGAGGCCGCATATGGTGCAGACACTGGTAAGCGCTGCTGAGCGCACCCCGGCTCCTGCTGCCCCAGACCTCCGCCAGCACAGGCTGGGGATGCAGCAGCAGGCAAATCTCCCTCGGTTGGAGGTGTTCCCTCCCCATGAACGAGGAAGGGATGGAGGGGGGTCGGGAGCTGTCTGCCCTTCCTTCTTAGGACATCTGGAAGAGTGGGACTTGGCTGGCTGGAGGCACTGAGCCCCTTTGGAGCACTGACAAGCTGTACGTGCCTCCTTGGAGACACCCTCAGCCACAGCCCACATATTTCTGGATTCCAGGAGCCTGGAAACCTGTCCTGGAGCGGCTGCGGCACGGGCTTGGGCGTGGAGTGTGGCTGGGCAGGGAGGAGCAGGCAGGGCTAGATGAGATCTTGCAAGAGGGGTTTGCAAGGATGCTCAGGGATTTGAAAAAAAGCCTTTTGGGGTCAAAATAGGACCTCGGAGAGGAGGGGAAAGCAGAGTTTCTTTTGCCGGTGGCACCCCAGCAGGGAGGGTGGGCAGCCGGGTTTTTGGGGGCACGAAGGAGGTGGGACCCACCAACGGGTGGGAATTCGGTTCCTGCCCTCGCGCTAGGCTGAGGGCACCGGACCACGCTCAGTCCCAGCTCGCCGCAGACCGTGAGGCGTCAGATGGTGTCTCGGGGGTGAATTTTCTTGGACTGATGCCGCGCTCTCCTCTCATCCCGCAGGAACAGTACGAATTCTGCTACAAGGTGGTGCAGGAATACATCGACGCCTTCTCAGACTACGCCAACTTCAAGTGAAGAGGGGAAAAAAACCAAGCCTCCACGCCCTGAAACAAATGACAGAAGAGTTGCCTTCTTTAATATTTTGTAATATTCTGTTTGTTAATATACCCCCTCCCCCCCAAAAAAAATATGTGTATATATCTTAACTGTTTTAGAGGTTGGTACCATAAGCTTCATATTAGCTGGAGATTTTATATGTAGCAAAGTGTTAGTGCAGATACTGTTGGCTCCTTTTTTTCCAATGTTTTATTGGGGAATTAAATAGCGTGATGTTTGGATTAATATCGTCATAGCATCTCTCTTCTGGAGAGTCGATACAGGCTGTTATTTTGTTTGTAAATCTTTTTTTTTTTTCCTAAGGGAGTAAAGCCTTTTTTTAAAAAAAAAAAGGAAGAAGATATCCTGCATCTCATCTGAAAATAAAAAAAACCCAACACATAACCCCACAAGCACAAGCTTTTCCGAACCTGCAGGGAAATGGTTTCACATTTTTCTGCTGGTTAGCTCTTTAAAAGAAAAAAAAAAAAAAGGAGGAAAAAAAAAAAGCTCATTCTCTGTGTGTGTATATATATAAATATCCTAAATTTTGTACTGAAAGCAAAGTAAGTTTCCTCTTTCAGAGTCAGGCCACCACATGCTGCTGGTTTGGAAACTGCAGTGCCCACAGCAGCGGCCGTGGGGCTGTCAACCCCAAAAATCCCAGAAAAACAAAAGGGGATTTGCTCCCTGAAGGAAACGTCGGTGTGTGTGGTGCCAGGTTTTGGACCCACCATGGGGACGGGGCTCGGAGCGGGGCCCCTGCGGCCCGGAGCCAAGGATGCCTGGAGGGAGCGGGACCCGCGGGTTCCCAGCAGCGAGGGATGCTGCCGCGTGGGGCTTGGGGGCTCTGGCTGGAGGAGAAAGCGGCTCTGCGTGGTCCAAACTCCATGTTCTCACCCGTCGTGTCTCTTCCCAAGTGCCTCCCAGGCCCTTCCCTCCTCTTGGTCTGTTACAGCAGCGGAGGAGAAATCTTGGAGCCACCTCAGATTGACGGCGCGTTGCAGGTTTTTGCCTCCATCCATCCTTGGGCCAGGGGTGTCCAACCCTGGTTTGGGTGGGAAGGGGCCTTGGGCAGGGGCCATGGGCAGGGACACCTTCCACTAGACCAGGTTGCTCAAAGCCTCATCCAGCCTGGCCTTGAACACTTCCAGGGATGGGGAATCAACAGCTTCTCTGGGCAACCTGTTCCAGTGCCTCAACACCCTCTCCGGGAAGAGTTTCTTCCTGGTATCCAATCTAAATCTCCCCTCCCGCAGTTCAGACCACGCAAAGGTCTCCAGGAGGTCACTGCTAAGGCATTTGCAGAGTTTAAAGCCGAGGAAGACCCTTCTCCATCCCAGGTTTTGCCTCTTGTTTTTTTCAATGGAGGCTCCATCGTGGAGATAAGTTTGGGTTGGCAGAGCAAAAGGCAGAATACAAGGAAACCCTAGGACCCTGCCCGGGTTCACTGGCAGAGCTCCATCCCCGCTGATGGATGGAGCACTAGGAGAACTGGGTTCGGACCAGAGGTTTCACGCCAAGGATTTGGTGGGGCTCGGGGACGGGGACATCCCTGCCCAGCCGTGGGGAGACAGCAGGGACATGGGGCTGAACCCTGGAGCCAGGTCTACCTGCTACGGGAAATACCAGGTCAGGGGATCCCAAGTTTTCCAGCGCCGCTTTTCCATCCAGGCAGGATTTCCTGGGGCAGGGGGTGGCTTCACGGGGACACACACACCCCCCAGCAGTCCAGAACAGCCCCCAAAAACAACCCTGCTCTTGCCACCGCCCCCGCTCCATCACCTGGCACCCTCACGAACCCCGACGT
>NW_010257956.1:35490-35776 GCF_000690775.1 Eurypyga helias
CACCCTCACGCGACGTCGTCGCTTCGTTCACAGCCTTCGGCTCCCGAATCTGGGGGCTGTGGGCCAAAGTCACGCTCGGAAATAAATGTCCTGACCCCAGAAGGAATGAGGATCCCGGCCTTTATGGCAGCATCTGCCAGGGCCGCATCCTACCGTATCCAACTGCAAATAGCAGAGAGACAAGCAGCTGCTGGAGATAATCCGGGTCCAGATCCTGCCGAAATCCCCTTCCCAGACTCCACCGCATCCTCCGAGCGGGAGGCTTTGTGCTGTGGGGCCGTTGCCA
>NW_010257956.1:35842-36097 GCF_000690775.1 Eurypyga helias
TGAGGCGCGGAGAGTGGGCGTTTCCCCCCACCCCGCCGAGAGCATCCGGGGGGGCTACAAAGCGGCTCCATGGGGCTGGGGACCCCAAGCAGCTTTGTGGGGCTGGAGACCCCAAAGTTGCCTGTGGAGCTGGGAGCCATCTGGGCTGGATCAAGCCCTTTCCCAGGCGCTGGGAGCTGCGTCAGGAAACGAGCCCAAGGTGGCGAGCCAGAGGGGGTCAGTGGGGCAGGACACCCCCCCGAAAGAAAGGGGTGC
>NW_010257957.1:0-26978 GCF_000690775.1 Eurypyga helias
TTTAACGTTTTCATTCAGCTGAAGGCTGCGGAGTGTCTTGTGCAATCTCCGCGCGAACTCAAACTCCGAAAAGGAAAAAAAAAAGCAGACTTGCGATAGCAGTGTACGTGCACACAGCAGTTTCTCACCCTCACGGGAAAGTTGGGGGTTTTCTTAGTATTTCAGAGATGGAATATATGTAGGGAATATGTTCCAGTAATAATGATATTATCATATTGCTCCTGGCATATGAAGGACAGGAGACACTGATTCCCTGTTAAAATGACTCCCAGGAGGGAAATATATTCTTTCCTCATCTTATTGTAGTCAAGTCAAACAAATGAAATGATAAAACTGTGTGAAGTAAATAACATGTGGCCACATTCTGCTCACTGTCACACAGCTGCAAAACTGGAGTAAATTTTTAAATTATCTGACTTGCTTTGGATTTACACCACTTTCAATGCAGCAAAGAATTTGGCTTGTCCTCAGCAGTGAATCGCTTTTGTTCTGTCATTGTATGATGACCCATTATTAAATAAGAAACATTTAGATTGTCAACACATGGACGTATTCTTGACATAGAGTAAAACTGAAGGGGAGGAAAACTCCTATGGTCAGTTATGTTTTTAATTTTCACGATTGTGGTAACGACAGGGAATAATTTTAAACATCTCTGATTCTTTACTGAACATGCATGTGACTGTTTTCATGTTGTAATCACTCATTCCTTGTTGGTTTTTTCCCTTTGTAGGGAAGAGCTTTACTTTGACAATAACTGTCCTGACAAATCCCCCCCAAGTCGCTACATACCACAGAGCTATAAAGGTTACAGTGGATGGGCCAAGGGAGCCAAGAAGTGAGTATTATATTCTTATTTTTGCACTTATGTCTGCTTAATTTTGTTTAACAGAGACCTATAAATGAAATATATATCTTCGTCAAACATTGGTTCTTGCTCAGCGGAATGTGTAAGCGCATGCTTAGTCTATTGGACCACACACATACTTACTAAACACACAGAAGTGCTTGGCTGAATTTGGGCAATCACGAACCTGGTGCTCATTCACAACAAGGTCTTGATACATTATCTGCCGGTGTAAATGAGAACTAAACCCACTATATTTATATATAATCTGGTTTAGGTGTAGTAGATGCACTGCAACATGCTGAATTCCCTAAACTCCTGTAAGCTTCCAACTGAGGATGTTTAGAACAAAACAGGAGACTGATCTTTCAGGATCAGTCATAGCGTAGAGAGAAAATACGTAATATAGTGCCTTTTTGTTTGCCCTTAAATTCTTCTGCCATCAGATAATTAATGCATCTGGTTAATCTCATCATACCTGAAATTGGTTTTCAGCTATGGACTCATCATAGCTCATTTGGCCCCTGGGGGGCCAAAGAAGCCAAAAAACAGCATGGTCTTTGTTTCTTAGTTGTGCACAGAAAGTCTATTTTATTTAAACATATACCCACAGGTTTTCACTCAGCACCTTTATCTCATAGCAGTGCACCTTCCTAACTTCCTAAGAATCTGTTTGCAATGATCACTGGCTATATTTTTATGACAATTGTGTTTTGTCATGTTCTAACAGTTTTATGGGTAGAACTTATTTTTAGATACAGTCTGGTTAATCTGTCACGATCTATACAGCTGTCTCTCTGTCTAGCACATTTAGCTGGTAACCAGCCTCACATATGGGTATCACTGATGAGCCAGTTCTGGAATTTTTTCTTAGTCTAACTCGAACGGCTCTTTCTAAATTGATTGGATTAAGCAGATATAGCTCTATTTAAATTGCTTTTGTAGATTAAGAATTATTTGATGAATAACCACATTAAAAAAAATCCCTATAATGGAAGCATCTCAAATAATTATTTTGCCTTTGATCTGCACATACAAATGAGACCTTTAAGGAGCTTTCATGGAATGTTGTTTAAAATACCACAAAGATAGAAGTAGATGCAGACAGAATTCATGCAGTTAAGTGTTCCAGACAGAATTCATGCAGTTAAGTGTTCCTCGTGCTAATACACGCTGTGGTGTCACCTCCTCTCTCACTGAGAGATGGAAAGAACTGCCCAGGCTGTAGAGCTTCACCTTGAATAACAGAAAAGAAAAAGCAAGTAGCTGTGGATAAATTTCATTACCTAGATACTTGTGTTGCTACCTGCTCACAGCTCAGGTGTCTATCTGTCACAGTGACAGGATTTTTGTCCTGTCTTCTCTCCGGAGCGGTATCAGTTCCCATTTTTAATTTTCACCTGCGGCTGGGGCTCCACGTAGCTTTCTTGAAGACACTGGGCAAACTGCATTCATGGAATAAAATCCAGTCAGTATGTTACGTATCATTTAGCCATTCCCATTTGGAATGCTTCTGTGTGTGTGTCCCAGCAGAGGACACAACTGTCGTGAAAGAGCAGAGAGGTTTGAAAGTGGTGTGGAGAATAGCATGTACTACCCTGTGTAGCACAGAAAGGGAACCTGCTTGCATTGGGACTAACCGTTTTGGTGGTCAGTGGATTAAAAGTGAGGCTGTGTTCATAGCACTTAATGATTTCCAAGGTCTGCTGGAGTTTTTTAGTTCAGACTTGAAAGGCCTCTGTCCATGATACCTGTCTGCTATTCTCATTGAATGGGAATGTTCAGTAACTTAGTTGTTATATCCTGGGTGGAATTATTGTGTCGTCTTTTTTTTTTTTTTTAAGAAAGCCAAATTTGAGCTTGAATGTCCATTTGAATTTTAATATTTTAGCTAAATACTTTGTGAAGCTCTACTCCGAGGTCAGTTTGGTTCTCCAGGTTCTGGTGTTGCAGTCTGATACTTTCAAGGTTTTGACACCTCCAGAATGAATAGCTATTAAACGTGAATTTTCAGGGCAAGAGTGGCTCTGGTGAGCTGTGGGAGTTTCACTGAAGTTCTGCTTCCTTCTGAGAGCCCCTGCACTTGTGTGGATTTATTACTGTTTGGTAGTAATCGTTCAGGAAGTGTATCTGGCATTTACGTTGCATAAGGAAAATTAGGTGGTTGGGGGCAAAAAGGAATTCAAGTCAACGAGCGGCTCTGATAGCAAATGCGTGTTTCTTAACAAATCATGTATCGGCAAATAGTGCCCCTCTCTGCCAAGATCTGTATTTCACTTCGACATCTCAAGCATGTTACCCTAGTTTTCCTCTCTCTGGCAGCTCAACCAGAGCTGTCACATCACAAACAACTTTTTTCTTAATATACACATCTGGCGTTGGCAGTTGGACCAACTTCATAAGAGCACATGATCATCATTCATTACAAGATTAAAAAGTACCCCATGGCATCATTGATGTTTTTTAACTTTGATCTTTTGCAGTTGTGATTCATCTCAGTTATAAAACTTCCCTTGAAAGGAACAGAACCGATGACTTATTAGAACCTTCGTTCTAAGTAGCGTAAACATAAAATTATGCACATCTTTACAAAATGTCATTTACTTTGTTGCCAGCTTATCATTTTAAGACATGACATCATGCTTTAGATCGTGAATTTGTAAGGCTTGTTTATAGGCAAGGCCCTCTGACCTTCTGTTGGCAAGCTGACTTGAGCGAACGAGGGCTGCGTGCTTTCCAGCAGCAGTAGGAGCAGCAGCAATACCATGACAGATATCACAGTCATTTAGAGCCTCACTTTAAGAGCGCTGAGCAGTCGTGGCATGCAATGACTCCAGTTGGCGTTTTGGATGCTCAGCGCTTCAGAAAGTCAGGTTCTTAAATGTAAGTGCCATTTAGTCGTATTAAATGTGTGCTTGTAGAAGCTTGCTGCCTTGCCTCTCTGCTATTATTTTAAAATAATTTAATAGAAACAGTGATGTCGGGTTGCTCTGTTGGGAAAAGCTGCCCATGTCTATATGAGAAAAGGTATTCTGATGATTTTTCCTTGAAAAGATTTATTTAATGTTAATTACCTCAGTCTGTGTAGATTACTGTCCAGAGACATCTACTGTGTTGCACAGTCTTTGTGCTGGATTGAGGCAGCGCGTTGCGCTCCGAGTGGTGGAGTCTAGAGACGGGGTTGTATAAGATCTTTGGGAATCATTGGGAAATCCTGCAGATATTTTCCTGTCCTCACATCCAGGATAAAACCTCTGCCATATGCACATCTTAGCCAGCAGAGCTGCCTTCCAGCTGGGAGGGCTGTAAGAAGTTTTCCGGAGAAGTAAGTTGTCATGAGGTCATAACTGACCGACTGATAGCAAGAGATGACTGTGAAGGAATTAAAAGAAGGAAAAAACCAGAGCAGAAAACCCCCAAACCTTTACCTAAGCCCCCTTTAATGCCTTTGCCTTACCAAATAATGATTTGCCCTTCCATCCCAGTACCTTTCGAATAGGAGATACGTCATCCTTTCTGGTGACTTGTGGTAGAAACCCAGTTCAGGAGGGAAATCATGGGGAAGGAGGGAGCAGTCTATATATTTTTGTATTTTGCCCGGCATCCAAAGACTTTAGCTCGTCTCTAATGCAAGGTAGTCTCCAAAGTCACCGACCACAATTTGCTTTATCAGCACGAAAGGAAAAGCAGTTCTAAGCTTTGAACTGAAGCGTTTTGGTCGGAGGAAACTGCTCTATTTCATTCATCTCCGGAATATTTCTCTGCCGCCGCAGTTTGCAAGGTGCACACGTGATGAAAGGTATGAGCAAACACGGCCTTTTTGTCTGTGCACGCTGCAGAAGCCAGCGAGAGGTTCTGCTCAGCCTTCGTGTTAACTGTTTGGCTGACCTGGCCTATAAAACGCAGATAAGCGATTGAGATTTTTGAGATTCCTCGACTTCAAACCGTAACAGTTTTTAGGAAGTTCTCCCTCTTCTCTTTCAAAGGCAGAGGGTGGAGGGCTAAGTCTGGAGCTAGTGGAATGTGCTTTGGAGTCGAACAGCTTTAAATCTTTCAGGATTTTTAAAAAAAAATTATTTTTCTCTTTTTTTTTTTTTTTAATTTTTTTTGTTGACTGCCTGTCAGGAGCTGGGCTGGTGGCCAAGCAGGAAATGACACATCGAGAGGCATTTGTGTTGTGCAACATTTTGTGGAACTGATGCAAGGATACATTGTCTGTTTACGCATTCCTCTGCTAACAGCCTGCATGGCAGTAATTTTATTCAGGGACACATGGCATGCTACAGCAAGGAGCTAGATCCTTAACATCTCTTTATGCAGAATTATCACAGCAGTTAAAACACACTGTGTGTCCCCTGTTTAGAATATTCTCTGGCTTGCCTTCAAAAACCACTCCCCCCAGCCCCCCTTCCTTCCCAAGAATATATTGATTTTGTGGGGGTTTTTTTGCACTGTGGTAAATTGGAACAGTCCAGAGAGAGAGACTTTGCAGAACAGGAGGAAATTTTACAGGCAGGGCCTACTTCGTGCATGGACCTCACATTGTAAATGTAGCGTTGCCGTGTTTTTCAAGCGATGTGTTGCAGACACTAAACACAGAAGTTTGCATCTGCGTGCATTTTGGCACCGCGAGGAGGTTTTTAATTAAAGTCAATGCTAAATACCCTGAGATAGGATGAAAAATTCCTGGGTTTTCATCCAAACCGAAGTTAGAAAATCTGTGGCTCACGCTGGTGTCTTTCAGAGTGACAAATCTCTACTGAGGTTGGCTGGGTTATTCCGGATTTCTCCCAGCGTAAGTGGGAGCAGAGGAAGGCAGAGTGGGCGGTCTGGCGGTTTGCAAGTTGTTCTAAATGACTTTGTAAAGCTTAATGTTTGCGTTATAATGCCCCTTTGTAAGGAATGAGGCATAATGTGATTATACAGCTGAAGAAATGTTCGGCGTGGCTGTGCTGTGGGGTTTAGGTTCTTTGCTGTGCCCATCATTAGCGTATTGAGCATGACCACAGTCCACTTACACAGGGGCTGGGGCCTGGCCTCCTGTGCTCAGGCCCCCAGTAAGGAGCTGTAGTGATTCTGATTCAGTGGTACACCACCAGGTCCTTTTTGCAGTGTAAAAAGTAAGTCATCATAGTTTCGTTCACTATTGTTTGCTGCTGGTTTATTTTTTGGGAATGTGCAATTTCACAGAACCATACTGTTTGGGGACTGGAGCTCCTGAGCGGTCCCAGAGGCTGTAAGAAACTGGTGGGATGATTGAAGTGTTCCTCATCAAAGGTAGCAGACATCATATATGGCAGTGGTTTAGGTTTACGCTTGAGATGGGTGTGTAACCCACAGAGCAGGGCTTCTTACAGTGACCCTGACCACGGCGCGTGCCTCTGGAGCAGACCGGGAGGCTGTCGGGGTGGTAGCTGTGCCCCAAAGTCAATTCTTGGTTTTGCCACTGCGCCTAGGGAGGGGCTGCAGCATAAAAACTCATTGTCTGAGGAATAGACTGTGAGAGTAAAAATAATTTCTTTTCCAGTGATCACAGCTTTTATCTGCTGGTGTAGTGCGTAGGGTGAGATGAAAGCAAAACCCACTTCGTTCGCTCCTGGCTTGAATTCATATGCTGCAGTTCTGAAATCTCAGTGGTCTACGTGACTGGCTGGAGGACACTGCTGCCCAGGGAGGTGACAGAGTGACTGTGCTACAGTGAGAGGGAAAAGGCCTTGAGAAGATTATGTAAAACAAATGGGCAAGCCTTAGCATAAACCCATTCTCTAAGATGTCCTCAGCAATAGTAATGCAGTCTTGCTTTGCATTTGTCAACAGAACAGATTGTTTCCATCCCATTGTAGAGGGAACACTGCTTCCAAACAGTCTATCCCTAGTACATTTGGCATGTAAGATGACCATCGCCGTGTTTTTTTTGATATTGCAGCTATTGCTGCTTGTATTCAAAATGTCTCTCCAAGCCACAGATAAAATCATGGCCCCTCTGCGTTGCTGTGCTGCGTAGTTGTATGATAAGAGAGTTTTGCCTTGAGTAGCTTACAGTCTCCATTAAAATACAGCTGGGAAAAGAGGTTGTAACTAAATAAATGAAGTCAGCGGTGGGAGTGGGTTCATTGTGTATCTCCATACAGCACCACTGCGAGGAAAGGAAAAGTGAAAGCCATTTTTATGTCTATGACTCTACTCCATGTAGGTAATGGGGAGGAAGAGGGTAGAAAAAAGACATCAGAGCAGCTTTTCCCAGACCTTTTTCTTCCATAGTTTCCTCCCAAGAGAACCTTTGTACATCTTCACTTTTGAAATGCATTCAGCTTGTTGCTACTAACATCAGCATTTTTTCTCACACTTCAGTGTATCACCTCTTATACCTCTCCCTCCACTTTCCTGAGTGGGTTGGGAAGTAGGGAACAGGACAAATATGTTTGGGAGGCACTGCATCAGAGTAGTGTAAGTAAAGTACTTGTGTAGTTCTACCTTGCTGGCAATCCCAAATTTCTTTATAAGGTTTTTATAAAATTTATTCTCCACATCAGCTTCATTCTTCACTGAAACATGGTCATCCCAGACGTGAAATGCAGATGCTGATTTAACCAGACAAGGAATGCAGAAGAGGAAATGAGGAAGAATATCATACTTAATTGAAACTTCAGGGGAAGAAACTTAGTAATGATCTCATGCTGCAGTACGTTTGGGATGCCGGAAAGCTTACTTTTATGAAGAACTGGGTTCCTTAATGTGTGTGTCTGCTGAGATCCCCTGTTACATATCTCTTCAGTAGACCAGCTTACTCAGCAAAAGAGTGGCTTGCTGTCCACTGAGGGCAGCTTTCAGCTCTCCAAAAATTAGACATGTTGTAGAGTAGCTTTTCTCTGAAGTGAGTGAAGAGACACAGGCACTTGCAGTGTGATTCATCCCACCTATCTTAAAGCCTATCTCAGAGTGCAGTGAACTGCTCTTTAGAGCTATCTGTCCCTTTCCATTGTTTATAAGTGGAGGCTAGATGACTAGCCTAGACTAGGCACCCTGTTCTTGAGATGGCTGATATCAGATGAGATTATGAGATATTATTGTCCTAAGGTGTACCTAGTGACTGCTGTGAAATTCAGACAGCCTGAGTTAGCTTTAAAGCGGGTAGCTCAGGTAGCGATAGCAGTAGTCACAGATAACATGGAGCTCAGCGTGGGTTAACCGTTTGCCCAGTTTCTTGGGTGGATGCTTTGTCTTCAGCTGAACTGCGAACAGCCCATGCTACATTTCTGACAATGTAAGGAATTGTTTAAAGCTGACTTTGAAGTGTCTATACAGCTGCCATGAGTGCAATGCGCCCATACCTTGAAAAATGATGCTATCTACTAAGGCATCATTATCAACTCTTGCAGGATTTCAGCAGTCAAGTACAGCTCAGGTCCTGCTCAGCTTGGCTTGTGTGAACCGCTGAGATTAAAACTCGGGTTATTTCGCTGTAGGCATAGTATTCAGTGAGATTTTCACACTAACTGAAATATTGCAGATGCGTAAGAAACAATACGAAGGTGATCATACACTTTGTAGCTGTTACCTAAAGGTAAAGAATATTGGGGAACACATTTAAAGATTTTCCTAACCCTGGGAAATACTCTATGTTTCCAATGTTCCTACTTCACATCAGAACATATTAATTGTTCCTTCCTTATTCAAACTTAATATGCTGCCCATTCTCCTTTGGTTCTGAGATGTAATCTTTCCCACAGCGTGGGAAGGTGAACCCTTTTACCTGATTATTGCCGGCATAGATGTTTGTTGCTTCCATCACTCCTCAAACTCTCGTGCCTGCTTTTTGTGAACTTTACTCCCACTTCATAATAACCTGCTTCTTCAGTAGCCCTGCTAATTTAAATTCAGAATGCCAAACAAGTATTAATCAGGGTGCTTACAAGTGTAGAATCTGCTTCCTGCCTGTCTGTAATCCATGTGAGTAATGCCAATTAGTTGTCTGCTTCCTTAAATCTTCATATACTTTCTCATTCTTGCATTCCCGCAGTAGTAGACAGTCTGAAATGTCACATGCAGTCAGAGGCACTTGATGCTGTTTTGTTTCATTGCTCTTAGAGCTCAGCAGGACCTTCACGAGCACCATGGACCTGTGCTGTGAAAGAAAGGGATGAGTCCAGCTCTTGTGTTTGCAGTTTCATTTGCCAGAAACGGTGGTCTTGTTCATTATATTCCAGAGTATCATTTCACATGTCCTGAGACAGGTAGTCCATTAGATACAGCAGTTTCACATTGGTGTAGCATCTTCTTGGAAAGGAGTAGGCACTGAGGTAGTGCCAGGTATGTGTTTGTTTATATATGGTAAATCCTAGATTAGATTTACAAAAGAAGCCCAATTTTAATGGTGGTTTTATTAAAAAGGATTAGAAATCCAGAATTTAACCATCAAAAAGGGATGGTACTCAAAATTATTTGTTATATTCTGAAAATTCAGATTTGCATTTCTCAGTGGAATAGAAGCTGAAAAAGAATGGAGACCTGGAAGTACAATACACAGTCTCTGTGTGGTACAAACCCCTGGTTATCAGTACAGAGGGCACTACACATGGAATATTATACATGGAATACTCTGGGGTTTTTTTGTTTTGTTTGGTAGTGTTTGCATGTGTACATACATAACCAAGGACCCAGTTCAGATTCTTAGACAACAGTATATTTCAATTAATTTATCTAGTGAATTTATCAAGCACTGTCGACATATGAAGTGCAATAGAGTTGGTTCCAGGTTTCTAGGATACCAATTACATTAAGAATAATTTAATTTTTCATTCCTTGGGTCTCTTATCATCATAAACTCTAGATTTGTGGAACATGTTGCTTTCACACTGGACGCAGATGATCTGGACTATGGGTCCACTCCCACTTTTGGGTTTTTTTTGTGATGTCTGAACAATTGTTTCTAAAACCAGTGCTATAATAAAATCACCACCTCTGTAGACAGAAGTGTTGACTACAGAAGAGGGCTCAGTGATAGAGCTGTGAGTGTAAATTATTCAGTGTTTTAATTCATCAGCTAAGCAGTCAGAATGAAAATCCTTTTGGTAAAGGCACATATGGGTAAAATTTTCAGAGAGACACGGGATGGATAGACTCTCCTTCACTGTAGTTGCCTAAAAGCTAGGTACGGTGTCTCAGCAAGTCATCTCTGGCCCGCTGCGGTCGAGAGAGAGACGTACATATGTGTTAGAAGCTGGTTCACCCCACCCTAGGCATCTACAAGTGTCAGCGTGCACACCTCTGGAGGTGGGGGGTGGTGAACCCTGCAGAGGGGACGTGGAGCAGCAGCGTAGACCACAGGGCTGATGCTCCGTGCCATGCAGATACCTGCCTCGGCTTTAAACAAGTTACCTGGTTTACTGGCAACTGCAGCAGCACACAGCTTTGAAATGCTTCTTTATACTCCTTTTTATTGTTCTTTAAACCTTTTTAAAGGGGGCTTCAGTGCCTGCTTTTTCAAAAGCCACATTGAAGGGCTGCTCTCTGAAGTTTGTTACAATTTAGGATGTTGGCGAACCCCTCCTCGTTCGACATAAATAACCACTGTGTGATCTTTTATGTTTTCCTCTTCCGTCCCTGCTTGGCTGAAACTCTCAGGCACTGGGTGCAGAAATGTCCATCCTGCTTTAAAACGTCTTTCCCTCCGCTGATGTGCTTGTTACTGTTCCTCTCCCAGAGGCTGTGGCCCCTGCAGCTCAGCAGTAGTCTGGCTTTTATACGTGATCCTCATCAACTTCACAGCACAGTCAGACAGTTTAATTAGCCTTTATCTTTTCCTTTGGAAGAGTGAGCCCAGGGTATGCCTATTAGTGCTGTGGAGAGGTCTCAAGCAGCAGTATTCATTGCCTGCGGTATGACACACAGTCATAAGCATCCCTGAGAATTAGAACAGCAGAATTACAGCACACGAAGGATACTCAGACTCGGTATTTAGGTAGGTTTTGTCCTTTGCATGTATACAGACTTACCCATCTATGTTATTAGGTTCACTCTTCTTGATCATTGCTGATTCTGAAAGATGACAGCAAAAGTCTGGCAGCAGCTCGCTTGTAGAGATAATCTTTATTATAGACAAGTAGGAGAGAGTAGTAAGGACTACTCCTTGCTACTTACTACTCCTTACTCCAACTACCTGTTGGAGTGAGTCCAGAGGAGGCCACGAAGATGCTCTGAGGGCTGGAGCACCTCTGTTATGGGGACAGGCTGGGAGAGTTGGGCTTGTTCAGCCTGGAGAAGAGAAGGCTCCGGGGAGACCTTATTGCAGCCTTCCAGTACCTGAAGGGACTACAAGGAAGCTGGGGGGGACTTTTTACAAGGGTCCGTAGTGACAGGACAAGGGGTAACGGGTTTAAATTGAAAGTGGGGAGGTTTAGATGAGATATCAAAAGTTCTTCATGGAGAGGGTGGTGAGGCGCTGGAACAGGTTGCCCAGAGAAGGTGTGGATGCCCCATCCCTGGAAGTGTCCAAGGCCAGGCTGGATGAGGCTTGGAGCAACCTGGTCTAGTGGAAGGTGTCCCTGCCCATGGCAGGGGGGTTGGAACTAGATGGTCTTTAAGGTCCCTTCCCACCCAAACCATTCTGTGATTCTATGACTCAGTGCTCACAAAATCCAGATACCAGTGACTCTTTAGACCCAGCTCAGGGATGAAGGAAGCTCTCAGGCAGGCCTGTTTACTTCTGTGGGGGATGCAAAGTAAACACCTCACTAACTATACATGCCATACAACATTAAGAATTAAAATGAGAACTGTTCTTCTCTAGTAACTTGGTGTAAAGGGGAATAAAGAGTAGATTTAAGGTATGTAACAAGAGGATACTGACAAATCAGATAAATAATAACGTGTTGACATAAAAGAAAAATATTTTTTTTAATTAAAAAACCAGATAACTCTAGCTCTAAGTCTTACTTTATGCATACACTACAGACAATAATGACAGTCGGAAAGGTCCATGACTGAGCACTCAGATTTGGGATATGCTAAGATTACAGTTGTCAGTGCAGCTTTAATTCATGCCTGTCGTGTGTGTGACAAAACAGTCCTGCACTGTAAGAGCATGAGCTGGTTTATCCGTAGGACAGCAGTGTCCTGTGGGATGGTGCATGCTCACATATTCTTATTTTTCAAAGGTCTAACAATACACAGTGCTTTATATGTTCAAAATGCCGCTCTTGGGTTGAATTAGTGTTGAATGGTCAGTGTTTCTGAAGAATAAATCTGAAGGTCTCATACCAAGCACTGAGGGAAGTATGAACACACAGTGAATACGATCTGTGAACACTTTGTTTTAAGCAACTTAACTATTGTCGCAACAAAAAATTGTATGTCAAGAGCATAAAATATGTGGGCCAGCAATCAGCTACCTTTGCCAAGCTGTAATCAAAGCTTTTAGCTGATAAAATCTAAGGAATTTCCATTCTGTGAAATTCTATTTTTCAATGTTTTATACTTTTACCAAATCTGGATGGATTACCATGGAGATTCTGAAAAAAAAGACCCAACCTGCTGAGCCAAGTTTCAAGTCTCCACTCCAAAATACAGTGACAAAACAACCTCCTTCAAGAAAAGATTGCCAAAAATGTTTTTCGAGGCGTTACGTTTTCCCTGAGCTAACTCATTTCCAGGAATGTCTGAACCGTTTGGGTTGAAATTGAAGAAATGTGTCCCTTACGCATGCAAGAAAAAAAATGGAATGCAAACAGTCAAAGTTCAGTAAAGTTGCAAGCAACTGGAAATAGGGTCTAGTAATGGGAACTGTCAGGCAACTTTAACGATAGGCAGTCCTACCAGCCCCACCTCTCATATATTTAATCTCCCGTAGTATTAATTTGCACTGAAAAAATAATCCATTAGCTTCAGTGGAAATCCTGCATAGAAGATTAACTCGGCAGTTGGCAGGATCTCCTCGTGGGCTGCAGCAGCTCCAGCGTTGACTTCAACAGGCCAGGTCTTTGGCTGGTGACCGAAGGCGATGAGCGAGGTGCCATCTCCAGCAGCACAGGAGAGGACGAGGTGACTACTGAAGTGCTGGAGACACGTTGGAGAAGGGAACAGCCTTTGTAGAAGATGAAACAAGGGCCAGGGCCACCACAGCCTGCAGGGCCTCTGAAGGCGTTGCAGGTTAGAAGGCAGCATGCCTCCAGGCGCCAGTGTTTGGCAGGACTCTTCTTCCCCACCCTTTGCCTCTTCAGACGGAGTAATTTGGTGTGTGTACACTTCAACTGAATTGGCGCAGCCCGCCCAGACGTTGCAGGCTGTAACACACATGGGAGTGTGAGCCGAGAGATGTTTGAGCCATAGAAGAGGGCTCCTCCAACATGCCCTGGGTGTGGAGCTGGGCCTCCTCACTGTGAGTGCTCCTGCACCTCTGGCACCCCTTTGCTGTGCTGAGAGAGCCAGTGTGGGCAGTGGTGCTTCTGAAAAGGAATACTTTTCAGCAAAACCCCCTTGTTTTTCAGAACAACCACCACAGGAAATTAATATTGAAAAAACCCTCCAAACTATGCCTTAAATAGCTCTTGTTGCTGGCTGTACACTGCTGTCGGAGTCCCCGTTAGCTGAGGTGACAGGCAGCCACAACCTGTGTCCCGGCACCATTCAGACCTCAGGTGGGCAAAATCCAGAGCCAGTCTCGTTGCTGAGGTCCAGCTAGAGTCAGTGAATGAGAAGAAAGACACTTCGGGCTCCTAAGAACCTCTTAGGGAGGGTGTGAAGCCGTGTAAAATCTGGGGCAAATGACCAGTCCTTCTGAAAAAATAAGCTGTGTGTACCTGGGGGGTGAGTGCATGGTCTGTGCAGTTTGGATACTCATAGAATCATAGAATGGTTGGGGTTGGAAGGGACCGTAAAGATCATCTAGTTCCACCCCCCCTGCCATGGGCAGGGACACATTCCACTAGCCCAGGTTGCTCCAAGCCTCATCCAGCCTGGCCTTGAACACTTCCAGGGATGGGGCATCCACAGCTGCTCTGGGCAACCTGTCCCAGTGCCTCACCACCGTGCCCGTGAAGAACTTCTTCCTGATATCTAATCTAAACCTCCCCACTTTCAATTTAAACCCGTTACCCCTTGTCGTGTCACTACAGGCCCTTGTAAAAAGTCCCCCCCAGCTTCCTTGTAGCCCCTTCAGGCACTGGAAGGCTGCAATAAGGTCTCCCCGGAGCCTTCTCTTCTCCAGGCTGAACAAACCCAACTCTCTTAGCCTTTCATTATAGCAGAGGGGCTCCAGCCCTCTGAGCATCTTCGTGGCCCTATACTGATGTCAGCCAGAGAAAAAATGCTTGCTCGTTGTTACCTTCTCCTTTACTGTCTCAGAGCTGCTGCTGGCGTTTAGCCCGTTTCAAACCAGCGACGAGGGTTGTTTCAACAGGTTTGTAAACGGGGAGCTGCTCAGAAGCAGGCAGTATTGCAAGCTGTACTTGAGATGTGCTCCTGCATAGAAATCTTTCCGTCCTTCTGTGTAAAACACCTTCTCTTGTACTTGGAGCTGCCTCAAGAAGTGGTGCTGCAGGCAGCGCGCTCCTTATGGAGTTCTTTGCCTTCGCTGCCACGGGGCTCAGGGATGAGCAGTCTGCTGTGTGGTTCTTCTTTTAAGTGAAAACAACTGTTACTGGAGACAGATTTCAATGCTGGGGAAAAGGCACCTTCACAGGCAGCTTTATTCCCATCACTGCTACAACTTTGTTTAAGCTTTTCCCCATGTCTTTTACTATCATGGTGTTCCCTTCCTTGGGAGCCAAACAGCTTGAGAGCTGAAAGAAAAGTGTTGTCAGGAGGGTGATTAAAATAGGGATTGATGCAGCTGGGAGCCAGGGTTCAGTCACCTCTCTGGCCCTCTGCATTAGTGTTATGTCAGACGCAGTAGCTTTACCATGCGCGGCGAGTTTATGCCTTTTTTTATTGTCTCGTGCTGCCAGAAAACGTTGACCCCGAAGTAGCCGCGCTGTGCGAGCCGTCAGCGTTGGAGGGCAGCACGCTCTGAAAACTGTTTACGTTCCCCCTTTAATTTGTCACTTATGGGTCATATCTTTTTACATTTACATTTCTAAATCAGTTCAGTGTGCCCTGAGCTTTGGTTCCAGGATCCACGCTCAAAACTTCCCAACTTTACAAGTTATTAAAGAAGTTCCAAAACCCCTCACTTAATTTACGTTCAGTATGCAGAACAGCTTCAAGTTATGAGAAGGCTTCACATTTTTATAAGGACACGAGTTTGGGGAGAGATTAGACTTTAGGGCTCATATGCAACATGGAACAATTGCGTCTACTTGGTCATCTCTTCAAAGGGGATACTGTCAAGTGAAATTTGGCCCAAAATTTAGAAGACCCCCCTCCTGTTTTGGCATAAAAACCAATCTGGTCAAAATAAAATGGTTTTTCCAATGTAAATTCCATTAAAAGTAAAGCCAGACTCGGCAAATGCTTGAGATCTCCCATATGGACTGAAGAATAGTTTTACATTGAAGCAGAATGCAGTTTTTTGGAGTGCAGTTGAGACTGCTCCTGTTTTGGAAGCCTGCTCATGTCTTGTTTGAATGAAGATTTAGACTGTGTATAGCAAAAAGCAATGTTAGCGTATCTGGAACATCAGCATAAAGGCTGTCTGTTAGAAGAAATGTTTCTTTGTAAAGAGAACAAAACACTCCTACCCTATGCTAGTTTTTTTTTTCTTCCTTCAGTTCTCATGTCAGGAAGTTTAGAAGACCAGCTCTCTTTGGCCAAATGAGTAAGGCAGGGATGTAGGAGGATGGTTCAGTGGCTGACGCATTTGAACGTGGGTCCTCCAGGTCTGTCATCCGCCTCTGACGTCTTTATGACATTTTGTGCGGTAGAAAATCCCCCTAAGCAGATGTCCAGACTTACTGCTGTCAGTGGAAATTGAGGACTTCTTTCTCTTGGCCTCAGTTCCCCTCGTCTGAAGTATAAACAGTGGCACTACCCTCCACCAGGAACGACATGAATATGGGAAGATGGTGAAGAGCAAGGTGTTTGTTTTAGCACAGTTATGCTTTAAAGCATATTCCCATCACAGTACGAGTCAGAAAGCCTCAGTTTCCCTTGATAAATGAAAACATCTTTATATTTTTAGATTTTATTTCATATTTGTTCATCCTCAAGTTGAGAAGAAATGGGCTTTTTTTTTTTTATACTATTGCTTTGAGCTCCCACCAAACATTGCTGCTCCGTGTTGCTGTGTCAGAAGAGCGTAGTTGTCTTAGGCTCCAGATTGCAATTCCTTCAACTCCTTGAAGGCAGTGCAGGAGGAAAAGTTGGGTTGTAGGAGTGAGCCTCTCATTAAATCATCCCTTAGAGTTAAATACCTGGTGCTGCTTTCAGAGGGTGGCAGGTAAAAGGCTCTTCTAGTCCATTCCTAGGGGCTTTACACTAGTACAGCCCAGAGAGACGCAAACCAGGCAAAATAAGAAGTCTGAAAAGATGAAACTCCTGGGTGGATATTCTTTCCACATTTCTTTTATGCCATTGACTCTTGATTGATGACAGTGAACATGCTTTATCAACCACACGTTTTCTGACTTTGGGGGGTGAATCAGCCCCTTTTGTGCAGCTGAGGGGAGGAAGCTTTTCCTCTGTTGCATTTCCGTCATGTGTGTGTGTGTCTTGAGGGGTGGGGAAGGCAGGCATCCTTAACCAAACATTTGCAACCTACCCTTTTAGCTGGAATAGGAAAACCAGCTTGACAAGAATGAACGGCTTCAGCAAGCGGCTTTCAAAGGACGTTGGTGGGATTTTAAACGAATCTCCTTAAGCAGGCATGAAAACAAGCTATTTAGCGCTCATTAGTGTCTCAGGTTAAACTCTTGAATAATTTGTCATGGTTAGGCTCTTTTGGTTTCATTGGTGTTTTTCTAGTGACTAATGAGATGACAGCTACACATGCTCCTCAGTATGCCACTGTTCACAATAGGGTTTAAAGTTGTGTATTTGTTATTGATGTCATTAAAGTGATGGATTTGAGCTTGGTTTCTGAGGCAGCCGACTGGGTGGTTAGGACTAATTTCTAGCAATGGTTTTGGAGGTTGAAACCAAAGTGTGTATAAAAGGAAATGTTTCTTCTTTTAAGCAAATAATTTGAACCCAGATGAATGAAATTTAAGCAAGTGGGCATCAACTCTAAGTTAATTTTGACATAGTTGTCTGGAAATCATCACCAATTAAAATATTTTTATGAGCTCGAATGTAGTATTGTCTTTCGGTGCTTATGTAAGAGAGGAACAAACTGCTTGTTTAACCCCAGCCCTGAGACTACTGGCCAGAGCATATGACTGAAGCCATAGCCATCTGGAGCGGCAGGGAGGGCACGGACCTTGGCAAGCCTCACTTTGCGAGGGCAAGGCGATTTCCTTACCTGAACTCCAAAAATACATAAATTCAAAGAGGTGGCTTGCACCCGTTAGGATGTGCAGCTCATTTGAAAAATGAATCTCAGCAAATACATTTGACATTTTAAAACAACACTTCCACGTAGAACAGGCAGACATAGCTGTTTGTGTCCATCTCTGTAGTGAGGGAACATTTCTCTAGCACGGGGGCTCCTGCAAAAGTCCTGCAGAAGTCAGGGTGAGTCTTGGGTGTGTGAAGAGGACAGGAGCCGCTCTGGAGCCCGGGAATCCTAGTTGAGAGTAAAACCGAATCCCTTGGGTTGTTATAATCAGGTTCTTTCATGTGCGTCTCCAGACTGAATAGCTAGCGAGATAGTTCCTTAATTTGTACACACACCTTTCACACCTGCACGTAAAGAAAACCTTTGATGCCAAGTGCTTGATGGAACAAGATGAGTATAAGCAGAATTAAAAGGATACACACCACGCTCCAATATTTTCATAGCTTTTTAGACTCTGCACATGTAAAATAATAATGAATACCCTGTCTAATGGGGAGGAGCAGTCTCTGCATTGTGAATTTGGCCTTTTCATGAGAGCACCATTGTTGCTTGTTGTTTTTACACTGCAAAGACGGTTAAAATGTTAAAGACTTGAATATGAATGTCTGTTGCTGTATTTCCAACCACAGTCTCAGTTATTCAATGAGACAGACTTTTAACATTTAAATTTTTTTATTGGTGTTTATTGAGTTTTTTGCATTTTCTTTTATTATGCTATATGGTTACTTATGCAGATACATAAAGTACTGCGTGCTTATGAAACAGCCTATCGTGACTTTTTGGTTTCCATTCCATAATTATCATAATTTGATTCTTTTGCAGTAGTGTTCTATAGTTCTATTATTCAGGCTCCCACCACCGTAGACCAGTGTTCAAATATTTCAACACAAACAAAACTGTTTATATTTAACTTACAGAATCATTACAGCTTTGGTATGTATGCATGGAATTTGCCCCACTGTGAAGTGTTAACACTAGACCTGTGCACCACTTCAGTCTGACAGAAGGTAGACCTGAAATTGTACTTAATTTTAGCCTCCAGTTGAGTCCATACAGAGAAAATTTGAGTGCTTAGGCGCATGATCAAGTTACAGGGGATGTCTGTGTTTCCACATGTCAGCTGAGCCACAGCAGCTGCCCGGTAGGTGTTCTTAGCCCCCCATAAATGTAAGTTGATTTGATTTAGCTTAGCCCTCAATAAAAGAGGCTTAAGATAAGTGGAATCGCTACACATTTGCCACAGGCAGAGAGCACGTGTGCAGATGGTTACCGTCCAGGTCCAGGACACGGTAACCCATTCCGCCCCAGGAACTTGGCTGTGTATCTCTACGGTCCTGTGCTGGCAATAGTAAAGCCAATTTGTAGGTCAACATTTACATTCTCTTTTAAAAATTAATTGTTGAATCCCTTAACGTAGCTGGGTTGGTTGGCTTGCATAAAAAATGTTTGCCAGTTCTCCCCTCTCAGTCCCACAAGCACTGTAGCTCACAGGAGAATGGTGTTTTGAGGGGCTCAATCAAAACAGAAATTATTTTATTTCTCAGCCTGCTTTGGGGGAGGCTTCTTTAGAGAGACGTTTTATTAGTCCTGACTTCTCAGATATTCTGGATATGGAAAAATGCCTTGCATTTGTTTACCTTGAACTCTATAATTCCCACAGTCTATAATATTTAGTATATAGCAGCCAAGAGCTGATTTAAGAAATTTGCTTTTGAAATCCCCTGTGGCCTCCTTTGCTTGCTGAGTAGGGTGAAGTTGCAACACTTCTCTGGGACACAGGCAATGAGCATGATCATGTGCTCCGTGTGAGAAAGTGAGATGTCACTGTGAGTGGGGGCAGACAATCAGCCTGGCTCAGTAAGTCACAGCTTAGCATTGCTTTTCACTTTCAGGGGGAAGGATAAGTTATTTAGTTGTTTCAACTCAGAGTGAGTTATCTAAACTTACACCTCTGGATTTATAACAACATATCCTTAATCTGCTCTTCCTTAACATGCTATGACCCTACTTAGACTAGGGATTTGAGAAAGTGATGAGTTTGGGTTTTCCACCATCTGCAGCCCCTTTGAACAGGCAGGATTTCCAGTTTCTGAACCCACAATCCTCTGGATCGTTCCTCTGCTCTGTCTGTAGTGGTCCACCAAGTGTTGTCTGTGCCTGTAATAACCTTTTGGGGTCCCTAATGACATTTGACTCTTACTATATGTGAATATGCGTGGTCCATGGATGTTCAAAACACATACATCCATGAGGAGGTTCCCATCTGCTCTGGTGAGGCCTCCCCTGGAGTGCTGTGTCCAGTTCTGGGCTCCTCAGCTCAAGAGGGACAAGGAGCTACTGGAGAGGGTCCAGCGCAGGGCCACTAAGAGGGTGAAGGCCCTGGAGCACCTTCCTCGTGAGGAAACGCTGAGAGAGATGGGGCTGTTGAGCTGGAGAAGAGGAGGCTGAGGGGGATCTTTTCAATGCTTATCAGTATCTAAAGGGTGGGTGTCGGGAAGACGGGGCCAGGCTCTTCTCAGTGGTGTCCAGTGACAGGACGAGGGGCACTGGCCATAAACTGTAGAACGGAAGGTTCAACCTGACCATGAGGAAACCCTTCTTCCCTGTGAGGGTGACAGCACTGAACAGGCTGCCCAGAGAGGGGGTGGAGTCTCCTTCTCTGGAGACTTTCCAGAGCAACCTGGACTTGTTCCTGCGTGATCTACTCTGGGTGATCCTGCTCTGGCAGAGGGTTGGACTAGATGATCCCTAGAGGTCCCTTCCAACCCCTACCGCTCTGTGTGTGTCTGTGTGTGCATGTGTATCTTTTTCCTGTGGATTAAGGTAAGATTTTTATAAAGGAGGAAAAGAGAAGAAGGTAGGTCATCTCCTTCCTAAGCCAAGGTGGATTCTGCATTCAGTATTTCTCACGGCCATGCCCAGCGGGGGAAGCTGATAGCAGAACCATCTGCAAGTACAGCAGGAAAGGCAGAAGTTGTCGGGGTGGAGGCACCTGCCATAAGGTCCTTAGCCTCCCTGCAGGTCTCCGGGGAAACTGGGAAATTTGTGAGCCCGGTGTATTGGTGTGACAACAAATCCATGCCAGGGGAGGGTATGTTGCTTTGCCTTGCACATCCTCTAGCAGGAAGAATCCCAGGGCTCCTTGGGTGTCCTGTTCCAGCCACAGCTGTGCTTTCTGGGGAGGACACCGTTCCCCAGTGCTCCTCTAATCAGCATCAGTCAAAACGAGCTGGGTCAGCAGAGTCCTGCTCCGAATTGGCTGTAGCTGCACTGGAAGATGAGTGTTAACAGAAAGGCCAGGCGTGATAACCTCATCAGCTGGCACAGCCGACGAGGCTGCGTGAACACAGCCTCAGCCGTGTCGGGCTCGGTTACCCCCAACGGTGACCGCACGTCCAGGCCGTGATGAATAGAGGACAGTGCAAGGATGTGATGAACAGAGGACAGTGCAATAGAGGACAGTGCTGCAAAGAGGACAGTGACCAGGTTTCAATTAAACATCTCGCTGATGTTGCCTACTGCTTTGGGAACAGGAAGTGAGCTCCAAAAAGTCAGTTCCTGTTAGCTAGCACCTAAGCAAGATTTGTTTTTTAAAGCATTATAGTGTAGTTAAAGTATAGTCTGTTAGGCAAAGAATGTGTTAGTCTAAATGAGCTCTATGACAGTGTCAGAAAACTCTGAAAACACAGACTTCTGGAAATGTTGACAGCGTACTAACCATAAACCTGCTGCTGCAAGACCTGGTTGGTCATTTCTCCCCCAAGGGAGAAAAAATAATTGAGTTCTGTTAGAGGGGAGAAAGCCTCCAGGCTGTTTTAATCTGAAATTCTGCAGCCTGATGTTAATGAGAAAAACTTTTTTTTGCCAGGTTTTTTTGCCAATTCATTTCTACATTACAGGCAGTAATTGTCAAGCTGTTTGTGGTTGGCTGTGAGAAGTTTGGCTCGATGCATTTCTAAATGCAAAGTACCAAAGCAGCCACTGTGAAATCCCATTTCACTTTGGTTCAGAGGATCACAATGACCTTTTTTGTTGTCTTTTGTAATCGATAACTTACTTTTCTGTCACTTCTCCACGCTGCCCGTATAAATATTTCTGAAATAGAGCCTCTCATATTTGTTAACTTTGTCTTCTGTTCGCAACGTCAAACACATGGGAGCAGTTTGGGATGCCCAGTGCGTTCTTCTGTGTGTTACTGTCCAGCACATCCTCCCATTCACTGAAGTGCTGGCGTAGAAAAGCTCAGGTAGAAAAGAAAACCTGTGGAAATGGTGAATTCTCTCCTGTTACTACTGTGTTATATTTAACTATGCCAGCACAAGTAGGCCATGCTCCTGCCGCTCCACACGTTGGCCAGGGTGCAGCCATAGAGTAAAGGGAACCTGGTATAAATAACGTCTCCACCATCTCCAAATGCAGTTCACAGAGAAGGAGAGCAGATGATGAAAATTGTAATTTTTGAGAAAGTGGACTTAAATGTCTAGTGCCATTATAGCCAGAGCAATGGAAGGTTAGTGACTGGGAGGAGGGAAAAGCACCCAAAAATACATGTGCATGTATTGTAAATGCTGAGAGAAGGAGTGAAAAATAAGATGAATCGAAGTCATCAAAGAGGAAATGTCTGCTGGTCTCTGTAGGTTTGTTACCTGAAGGAAGCCACCAGAAAAAAGGGGAGGACAAAAAAATGGATTAGGTTTGTAAGGAATCAAGCATGGGCAAAGGCGGGGAAGGAAGTATGTGAATAGTATTTATTTGCGCTGCTGGCTGCTAAATTGTTGCCCTCGGAGCTGTTCCATTAAAAGCCAAGCAGCCAGTATGTTTTGAATGATCATATTAATAACACTGATTTAAGTTCAGTAATTTCTGGGGTATAGGAGATAGAATAACCTAGAATGCTTTAGAACCTGCTAATAAACTGGGCAGTGCTGGTGGGAAGGGAATGATGTCTAACAAACCCATAATTTTGAGATTAATTGATGAGATGTCCCATTAAATTGGGGTTTTTTTCAGTGTTGCCACTTTCCTGTAGACCTCAGCACAGGGCAGGTAGACTCTTTTCCCTCCTTGAGAGGATTTTGGCTCTCCAAAAGTATTACCCATTAATTTTGGATTATTATGAGTCATCTATTTAACACAATTTCTCCCCAGTCTGACACAGACAAGTTAGTCCAAGCCTGCATATCGTAGTCAGGTAAATGGGCATCTAGTGTGTCCAGGTATGGGGAAAAAATCTTTAGAGGTTCCATTTTAAAGAATTAGATGAGTGGAAATCCCCATCAAGATAAGGAACCAACAGTCTGAAAAGACCAAGGGAACACTGGCGTTTCCCGAAGTTTTGCCTTGAGGGTGTGGCATAAAACTAAGGTTGTTATCGTTTGTGGTCAGAGATCTCATTGTACTTCCACCAGCACATTCATGTTGGCCCATGAATGCCAACCGTTCTAACCACGCGCCTAGGACTTTTCACTGCTGCTTCATGTGAGTAGCACGCTTTTACATGACTGCTGAGGTCCTAACTTTTGTGCAAACTCCCCAAATTGCCTGATGTTACTCATTGGTGAGGATATAAATTTTTGATGGTCATTTGCAAAGTACTGGTGCTTGTTTTCATTGCTAAAATTGACTTCTTGTACGTGGTCATGGTTGTGCTGACTGAGCAGGTCTCTGCAAGTTTGGTCTCACTTGTCCATGTGAGATTGGGAAGAAAATGTGTAAAATGCATGACTCTTAATACTTCAAAATTAATACCTTTGAAGAGCCAAAATCTTCTCAAGGAAGGTGACATTTTGGCTAGATCATTTCAAAGCCCGGTTGATAAACCAAGTTGCATCTTTGAGTTTTCATTTCAACCATCAGAAAGTTAAATCAATTTATGGAGTGAATCAGAGTTCTAGTGCAGTTTTCATGTCTTTTTTCTTTAATTTATTTTTTCCTTAATTAAAACCTCAAAACCACTATGGGTAATTTCCCCAAAATCTGTTTTAGACATTTGTTGCATGTAGCACGAAGGGTAGGTGCAGCTGGTCAAACCCTGGCACTCTTACCCCTTTGAGCATTTTCCTCCTGTTTCAGCATATAAAACAAGAAAAGCTGCTGCTCCTCTCCCCACAAAACCCAGTGCTAACTGACGTAGCTGTATCAGCCCAAATCTCTCTTCTCTTGAACTAAGTGGGATCTTTGCCATGGATTCAGGGAACCAGATATGGCCATTTCTGCTGGGTTTAACCTCTATCTCCATTTGCCACACCTCAGTTGACAAGCAATTCTGCTGAGAGACCTTATCAAACATGCAAAACTCATGAATATTGTTTAGCTACAGCGATCACCACAGGAAATGTTGGCCTGGAATTTAGGTTTTGGTTTGAAAACAGAAGGTTTGAGGAGAGGGAGAGCATTGTTAAATCCAGCTTGGACAAAAATACTTTCATAGCTTTTTTTAGAGTGCTACAGAAAGACAGTGCCGCTGCTAACGTCTTCAGTATTTCTTTGCTGTGTTTAAAGGCTCAGTCAGAGCATTTTGCTCGGGCATGGGACCGAGAAAGTACTGTTGACTTAACAAACCAACCTTACTTGGTTGTATTAGTAAGGGCAACTTTGATAATGGTCAGTACGCTTCTACAATTTTATCAGAGGTGCAATTGCTTTGTAGTAGGAAGTATCGACACCATAGCGAGGAGGTGGATCTTTCAGTACCATGCTCCCCAGACTTGAAATGGGAAAAATTCCCCAGATCTTACAACATAAAGGGGTAAAACGTAGGAGGGAAAGTAGAGAGGAGACTGCCTTGCATGTGGCACCATGAGGAGTTGAGCCCAAAACCTCCATCCGGTAGCAGAGCAACCTGTGCCCGTCCCACTTGCAGAAACCTCAGGTGGTGGCAGACACCAAGCTGAAGAATTGAGAAATGGATTTTACTATTTACGTTACCATGATTTATCTGTAGCATAATGTTGAAATTGTCACTAGAAAAAGATTAGAAACATGTTTCCTGCTCGGTTTCCTCACGGCTCAGGCCACACACATGCAGAGTGGGCCATTAACCGTTGCAGAGCTCCCATGCCCGGCGGAGGAAGGTGCTCGTTCAGTAGCCTCAAGCTGTGCCAAGATTTGGAAACCATCAAGAAAACTACCCTGTGTACCATTCCGTTGTGCCCTGTGGTTTGCTGTTGGTATATACTTAATTTCTGATCTGATCTCATAGTCTGGTCACTTTTTTCTTTAAATTTACCTTTTTGATCTGAAGAAATTAGTGTTTTACACTATGAAAAATCCCCTAATCCTGTGGCAAACCTTCTTCCCCTTCCCTCACCCCTTTGCTACTGGGAATTATGTCTTTGTAACACCACAGGCAGATTGGCACACTGAAAGTATGTGTATGCTTTCTTCTGATTTAATTGGATTTGCTAGTCTGAAATGCAGCATGTTTGCTAATTCCATAAACTAGCTACTGTAACTAAAATCAGACTCGGTTACCAAAAAAATACCAGATTGCATTTTAGTCCAAAAGGGATATTTCCATGCTTTAAGGGTGGTCTCCCTTCTCCCTTTAAAATATCTTTTAATCACTGTGTGTCTTGGTTAACATCCCTGTTTTTACAGGACTCCTATCGTTTACATTCAAGGTTGGATAGGTGATGTTTTAATACACGTCTTATTATTTAAAGTCAAAGCAGTTTCGTTTTGCCTGGATTTTTACCCGTTGGTGATTGAAAGACTGGAATTTTTATTCTGCAGTCTGTCTGGTTGAGGGCAGCCCGGGGTGGCTCTGAAAAGGGTTCTCAGCAAAGTCTCCGCATTGTGCTCGTAGCAATAACCCAATAACTGAAATTTAAGGCTTCAATTTCCTTGTACTTAATGTGGGGCACCCATTTGTACTTAAAGCCTGTGCTATTTCAGGGTCAAATGTGGGAGGTAAAATAATTGTGTAGGAAACCTCAGTAAGGGGAGAAGTTTCCCTCTGCAGAAATGTGGTTGATGCTTTGCTGCTCCGTGTTGTGGAGGCATCCGTCACAGTTTTGCTGTCTGCCGGGCGAAGGGCATTAATGCAGCAGTCAGAGGCAAGCCTTATGCAGTGCGACAGGTGCTAATCTTCCAGGAAATTCATCCTACATCCCACCCATTAAGGAAATTTTATGTAAAAATGGTTTAATGTCTCTTTAAAGGTGTCAGCAAGCATGTGAGGACCACACAGCTTGGGTTCCACTGAAAGTAATGGAGTGAAATTGTCTGCATAATTATTTTAGTTGGATTGAGAATCTGCAGTCCTCTCTTGCTTCAGGAAATAAACCTCTGTTAAAACCATATGGCAGTATTCTCAGAAGAGACGTGATTACAGGACCACTTCTCCTTCACATCTCCAGGCCGAGTTCGAGAAAGTTGTTATGTTTGCGTATAATTAATCCTTCTTTTTCCTTGTTAGCAGACACCAAAATGTCATCTTTAGCATGTAGGAGGGTGCTGGTGTCTTTGCATACACACATAAGCTTGCTTTTCAGTGTGCTGAAGCAGCAATAAATGGCACTGCCTCTGAACAAAATTAGAGACACGGAAGGAATGTACATACCAAATATCATGTGTACATACCAAAACTGCATGACAGGGAAACTCCATCAGGAGGAGTTAAGTTTACAATAAGCAATGGTACTTTTAGAAACTGCAGCCCGTGGAAATGATGTTACCTTACTTTAAATGAGGCCACTTAACCCACACACACACTAAAATACAAAGGGCAGGTTTTAATTACGGTGTGCCTCATCCTTCTCCCTGGCATGTCATCTCCTGCCACTTTTACAGGTGGTGGTGGGGTTACCTGGGTCTGACGTGATGGGGGATGTGATACCTTTTGGCAGTGCCGTGGCACATCTGATCCTGCTGTGCTGTGAGACAGTGATCCTGCACCGGGGTTGGCGTGGGTAGAGTTTGGCTCATTGTGCACAGGATACTCCCAGCAGCCACAGGAGCTGGGTACCTCTCCCTGCCTGGCAGGGTTAGCAGAGCTGCCCCTGGCAGGAGAAGGCCTTTGACTAGCTTTTCATGTCACTGGTTTTGTGAGAGCAGAGAAGGAAACATCCAAACACTAAATATGAAGATGCTGAAACCACAGAGTTTGGTAGAGGTACAGTTATCTTAAATGTCAAGTGAGAGAGCCTTGACTTTCACTTCAAATGCAACTGCCACAATTCTGCTCTTACGTCACTTTTATACTAGTGTGTGTCCATTTATTCTTAGTGAAGTTTTCTTCCAGAATTGACAAGAAAGCAAGAAACATTATCAAAATATTTGCAAACAGTAATAGCAGCCATTCTCAAACACTATCAAGAAACTTTTATCAAAGGAAAACAAGACTGGAAAAAAACATTTTTCGCTATATATCTGACTGAAGTGCAGGAAGCAAATTACCACCACACCTGGTAAGGGTGAGTGTCGCAGATAGATGGGCTGTTCAAAAAAATATCAGTGATGTGGAGAAAGGGGTGTATTTCCCCTACTGTATCATAGAATAGTTTGGGTTGGAGAGGACATTTGAAGGTCATCTAGTCCAACCCCACTGAAATGAGCTGGGACATCTTCCACTAGACCAGGTTGCTCAGAGCCTTGTCCAACCTGACCTTGAATGTTTCCAGGGATGGGGCATCCACAGCTTCACTGGGCAACCTGTCCCAGTGTTTCACCACGCACACTGTAAAAAATTTCTTCCTTATA
>NW_010257958.1:0-351 GCF_000690775.1 Eurypyga helias
CGGTTTGGCTCCGCGGTTTGGCTCCGCGGTTTGGCTCTGCGGCATGGGCACAGAGCCGTGCAGAGTTTTGGCTCTCCCCAGTACTCCTGCCGTGCCGGAGGGAAGCGTGACCCGCTGAGCTGATCAAAACCCGCCAACCAGTGCAAGAACACAACGTTCCTCGGGCCTCCAGCCCACCCTGCCCCAGGCGTTGGGTGCACACAGGGGGTGCTTCCCAGGGCGGGTGCCAGTGAAGGGCAAGCACCGCGGTTGAAGGTTCGGACACATCCCTACCTGAACTGCAGCACAGCCGTTCCACAGACGCAACGCTGCCCAGGTCACCCTCGCGCACCGGCACGCTCTTTCCCGTGG
>NW_010257958.1:591-6570 GCF_000690775.1 Eurypyga helias
CGGTGACAAGCGTATCTGGCAGCGGCGCGACATGCTGCCGGCCAGCGAAGGCTCGCCCTGCCTCCTGCAACGGGCACTCAAAGGAAAACCGAAGGGTACAACGGCACTTTTTCTGGAGCTTGAGTTCCTAGGAAACCCCCTAGTTCCTGGGAACCCCCACGGTGGCACATCAGCTGGGCTTCTCTGACCCAGAAAGTCAACCGTATCCAGAGCAGCGTGGCCAGGGGGGCGAGGGAGGGGATTCTGCCCCTCTGCTCCGCTCTGGGGAGACCCCCCTGCAGTTCTGCGCCAGCTCTGGGCCCCAACAGCAGGAGGACACAGAGCTGGTGGAGCGGTTCCAGAGGAGGCCCCGGAGATGCTCCGAGGGCTGGAGCCCCTCTGCCCTGGGGACAGGCTGGGGGAGTTGGGGGGTTCAGCCTGGAGAAGGGAAGCTCCGGGGAGACCTCAGAGCCCCTTCCAGTGCCTGGGGGGCTACAAGAAAGCTGGGGGGGGGGCTTTTCCCAAGGGCAGGGAGTGACAGAACAAGGGGGGACGGGTTTAAACGGGAAGAGGGAGATGGAGATGGGACATCAGGAAGGAATTCTTCCCGCAGAGGGTGGGAGCACTGGGACAGGTTGCCCAGAGAAGCTGTGGATGCCCCATCCCTGGGAGTGTCCAAGGCCAGGCTGGATGAGGCTTGGAGCACCCTGGGCTATGGAAGGTGTCCCTGCCCATGGCAGGGGGTGGCATTGGGGGGGCTTTGAGGTCCTTCCCCACCCAAACCAGTCTGCGATCCTATGACCCCTTAAAATAAAAACAACAACTACGCAGTGCAGAGGTGTGATATATACACACATGTGAAACCAAATCAAAATAGATCACTTCCACAGGCTACCCACCTAAAAAGAATGAGAAACTGTATCTAGAAGTTTGCTGTAAACAAGCCTTACTTACCCTTCCCAGGTTTCCAAGTGCTGTATCACCAGCCACTCATTCTTTCCCAGTTTTTCTCCCCCTGCAGGCCCAGAGAGCTGTGCTGTCTGGGGATAAATGCCATTATAGCTATCAGCTTTACAACTGAATGCCACGAGCCATGAAATTTTAATGCCCCGTCTGGAATTCTGAGAGAGCGTGTGCTGCGGGAATGAAGCACCAAAACCCCACGTTTTGGTGAAAGCAAAGGCAAGGGTGGTATTCACTCCCTGAACACTCCAGCGGGACCGGGCTGCTTGGGAGAGCTGACCACAGCAGCGCTGGGAAAGAAAACGGGTCTTCTAGGAGAGCAGGGCTTTGCTTAGCAGAATGAAGTAAGTGAGACGATCTGCCAGGTTTTATTTGCCTGTTTCCACTTCTGGCAGACGCCAGGGCACTTCATTACCCTGTAGGATTTATCAGCTTTGGAAGCTATCAACACAGCCTTGCAGGTTCTGGAAAAACCTTACCGAGCAAGGTAAGGCAAAGGATGCAGGAAAAAGGCAATGGGCAGCCCATGAAGAATCGAGAGCTCCTCCATCAGCGCTTACACACAGCCACCATAAATCCCTCCTGGGCTACCAGGGATGGCCACGACAGCTTCCAACAACCATCTGTGCAGGAGAAAGTGCCCACCTAAATCAGCCAGTTTTGAAAAGAAAAATGAGATTGAAGCTATTGATTATGCAGGTTCCCTGTATTTAAAGGTTTCCTCGGCCCGGAGGAGGACGCTGAGCTGCAGCCGCAGATTGATGGGTGAGCACACACGGCACTGCAGCACCAGCTAACGAGACCCAGATTCACTTTCCAGCTAACAAGATCAGAAAGAGACAGGTCTTTTTTCCCCTCTGTCCCAGAGAATTAGGATCACTTCTAGCTGCTTTGCCTCTGCCTAATGTGAAGGAAAGGGGGGGTCAAGCCCAGCTCTGCAGGAGCTGCCTGCAGCTGGTGCCACAGCAGGACCCACGGCGTTACCCATCGTATCCATCCCGACCCTCCACCGTGGCAGGGAAGGTCCTCCACAGCCGGGTGGGAAAAGGGATTTCCGCCCCCTCCCCTCATCTCCATCTCTCCCTCTCTCATTCCAAACACCGCTGGGAAGCAAAGACCAAATTAAAGCTCCTGCTGTGCCCCCACCACCGAGCACGGGCTGTCAGAACGCTCTGCTTTGCTAAACTTGAGTTGCTCTCTGTGCATCTTAAACCCTTTATATCTTTATACAGAAATATTTTGACATGTTTTCTATTCAACTGACAAAAAGGCACCCAAAAAACCCTTTCAATCAAATAGCAGTAGCAAACTATTTCAACAAAAGTTTGCAGAACTTCTCTGGCCCATTTAACTACCACGAAGTTCCATTTCCCGCAGCCAAGCCAGAGCTACGCCGCTCATTGCGCACTTCTCCGCTCTGCTTTCCTCCTTTGTCCCGGAGAAACATGGGACGTCAGGAAAATAGGGCACCATTAACACTGACAGCGCTTGGAGAAGCGGAGGGATTCCGATTTGTCAGCAAAAACGTCAACAGAAAACCCAAAGCTGTTGAAGTTAGCAGTGTTGCACAGTGACTATTCTGCTTTAATTCACCTATGGAAGCTATTTCGGCAAGATAATTAAAGGGAATTATCGTGACAAGATAATTAAGGGAAAAAGTATTGCTTGTACCATCAGAAAAGCCTCAGGACACACTTTGGCTAAGTTATAGCTTGATCTATGTTATAGCTTACGTTACATACCTGATGTACGTTATAGCCCATCCAACAGTACCTCAGGAATTAAAGAGTTAAGAAAAAATCCCTGCCTCGGGAAGATGGTACGACTCCCGTAAATAAAGTCGCAGGAACAGACATTTCTGCAACACTAATGCATTATTTACAGCTGCTTTAACAAGCCACTGCATCAGTATTTCCAAGTGGCTCTTGCCAAGAGGAAGACCCCACGTCAGATGTCCGTTGAAGGGGTTTGGGGTTGATTTTTTTTGGTAACGTTATTCAAAGGACAGAACCATGCGAGGTTAGAAACCTGCTGCTAAACCGTGATTTGTAATTATCCTCACGCCCATCTGCTCTGAGGGCAGCAGAAGGGATTTCAGGGCGACCTGCCGAGGATGCTGCCAGGCAAGGGCGGTTCTCTGGGCCTCGGTGGGGGAAGCAGCCCCACACCTGTGACGTCTATGGGGCAGGGTGCCCACGTCCCCTCCATCAGTGAAATCACAGCCCACCTCCCCTGGAAGCACCCCAGGTCAGAGCAGGGAGTGCTCCCCACCTAATCCAGAGGGTTCCAGCAAACACCTTCAAAACCAGCACCACGCCTAAGTCACTTAATCACTTTTTAATTCTGATTCCCACTGATTTGCATAAACATCTGTTAAACCCATTCCTCTGGAGCAGACAGACTGACTTGCATGCCAACGGCTCCGCTCGGATTTAGACACCAAATTCTCAAAGATCCCAGGACCCGATTTCAGATGCATCAGCAAGGGTAAAACATATGTATTTTTCATTCATTCTGTATTATTTATTCATTAAGTGAAGGTTTCCAAGTCCCTCCCTGCAAGGTCAGGAGCAGCCACCAACGCCCGTGCTCAGCGCCATGCCCGGAGGCCTCGGGAGCAGGGATGCAGCCGGAGCACGCCACGGCTCCGCTTCAGCCTCCTTCAGCCCTTTTCCCCGCAGCATCGTCGTTTCCCCGGGGACAGTGGGAGAGTTGGAGGCTGGACTGGGATCGCCACAAGTTACAGCCGGCCCCAGAGGCGGGGAAGCATCTCCAGATGCTGCTATTTATTAACTCATATCCCAGCCACACCAACGGCAACCTCACCTGGTTCTCTGCAGGTGGCTCAACGGATCCGATCACACACAAACACCGAGCTTTCCATTATTTTTTTGCCTTCATTCCTCCTATTCCCTCTCTTTCCTATTACTTCATAACCCGCGGATAAAGATGCTGTTTTAAAGCTGGAGCAGCGGCTGTTTCCGGTGCCGTAAACACCTTTCAGAAGCGGTTCCTGCGCAGCCCAACGCCGACTCATCCTCGTCTGCTCTCGGCGAAGCCACGTGCCGATTCAGACGGGCACGAATGGCAGCCGCCTTTAACCCTGCTCTTCCTTCTTCTTTCCCTTCTATGAATACATTTGCCTCGTTCAGTCCTCAAGGAAATAGGATCAGAATTGGTAATCAGCACATCAACCAGCTTTTCTTCTTTCCTCGAAGAAGGAGACTATTTTAATGCTAAGACTATCAAACAAGGGTTTTCCCCTGTAAAGGCTTGTTTAGGCTAAAAAGGAAACTAAAAAGGCATCCTAAAATGAAACCACTACTTCATACCTGTACCTGCTTTGAAAGTTTCTCTCCCCCTGTTAGCTGTAGCACAGTTTTTTCCAGAAAAAGCATGGACCAGACAGGTCAGCATACGGGGGACCCCGACGCGCATCGTAACCACAAGCTCACGCCAGCACCCTTCATCTACGGCTTCACTCGTTCTGCTGGAATCGGGACGAGGGGATTGAAAACTGCAAACTGAGAAGCGGTTGGCCATGGGGATGTCTGCTCCTCCCCCAGACCCAGCCACATGCTGCAGCTCTCCCGGTCCCCAGGGTCACCCCTGGGCTCACCGACCACCACGGCGCGCACCACCCTGGCAGTTCAGCCTGAGCTCTCGCCCCAGGACAGCAGCTCCCAAGAGCCCCGAGACCCACCAACCTCCCGGGTGGAAGGACAGTCCACCCTGGGAAGCTCAGTTCTGAGAACCATGTCTGCCGGACGAGGGAACAGCACCGGCTGCACATCGGTCATTCACAAACTCCAAGTACTGAGGATGAACATGGTAGAGTTGCTGCAGCACAAAGTCACCGATGTGGTGACTTCCATGAAAACCCAGGGAGAGTGGAAGAGAAGCAGCAGAGCTCTGCCCACTGCAGGTACCCGTGGTGTGTAAGTAACACAAACTGCATTTTGCTCCCAGCTCAGAACAAGAACCGGTTTCACGTCTGAACTTGGTGCGCAAAGTTCCTCCTCTTCCCATCACGGACCATGAGGAACATCCCCTGGAACTACAGGCTGAAAGCAGCCGAGCTGCCCAAAAAGGCTTTATCATTTAACTGCACAAAATACTTTGAATGCAGATTGCATCTGATACATTTTTCTTTTTTAGCATCAGCATTCATCCATTTTATGGTTGGTATTTCGATGGAGACTCTTGAAACGGCAGCTACGTGGCTGCATCCTGGCTGGGGTGCAAAGACAAAGTTGGGTCCATGAGGTCAGCTGCACGAGTTTTATTTTCGGTCATTAACTGCCCGTGCAAACGGTATTGAGCAGAGAAAGCCCAGTTTTGCCTGTGCGTGCCTGACAAACGGCGCTGCTCCACCTAGGGAGAAGCATAACCGATCAGAGCAGCCATAGCCCCAGGGCATGACGCACTTCAGAGGGCTGAGCATCACCCAAATAAAATACAAAATCGCATTATCAGGGCAGACCTGACATTACGTGAGACAGATTTTGTTCCCGAAACAGATTTAGCTTGAATTTTTGCCCTTCTAAATACCAGCTTTCATCAGGTTGGGTTATTTGCCAATGCATAATAATTCCATATAAAGACTATGAGGGAGGCTGCAGCGGACAGATTAGCGCAGAGAGCGAAGCCATGTTTTCAGCGGCAAGACAGAGCATCGCTGGCACATCTCCCGCTTCTCCCCGTTTTTGGCCTTGCCAGAAGCAAGCAGACAGGAAGAACGAAAGGGAAGCAGCAGCTGTTGGGGTCTGTGGGCTCTCTTTACTGCGCAGGTTATTATAAATATTACATTAGAAACCTTAGCGGGACCACACATCACGGCAGCTGGCCCAGAACACCGGAGCCTCGGGCGCGAAAGGGAGACGCAGCGAAACATCCTGGTGTGAGGACCAGCCCCCGCCGCTGCCAAGCGAGAAATTACGAGGGAAAGGGAATCTTCCTTTGTTCTCCCAGCTTCAAAGCTGGCAAACGACACCAGTTCTGCAGCGGCAAGAAATTACGGGGGCCTGGATTCTGTGG
>NW_010257958.1:6737-7205 GCF_000690775.1 Eurypyga helias
GTACACGCCGTGGGGGGCGCCCCCCCCCCCCCGCCGCTGCCAAGCGAGAAATTACGAGGGAAAGGGAATCTTCCTTTGTTCTCCCAGCTTCAAAGCTGGCAAACGACACCAGTTCTGCAGCGGCAAGAAATTACGGGGGCCTGGATTCTGTGGAAAATAATTGGGGAGATGAAAGTGGAGATGAGGAGGGGGTTAAGCAGGTGCCCTGGGAGGGAAGGGGCACAGCGAAGAGGTAGGTCAGCTCCCCATGCACAGCTCAACCTCCCCCCCCAAAAGCAGGGCTGCCAGCCACCTCTGCTCCATCCTCTGCCTTCCCTAGGAGATGGCAGCAGCCCCTGCCCCACGGCAAGGGGGCCAGGGCTGACCCTGGGCACGGGGAGAAGGGCTGGGGGCAGCAGCACCCGCCAAAGTCCTCGTCCTCAGCCGAAACACAGGAGCTGCCCCCCCCCCAACCCTCAGAGGGGGCAG
>NW_010257958.1:7249-19040 GCF_000690775.1 Eurypyga helias
TTCTTTCGGCTCTTGGCGGGCCGCACCCCCGTCTCAGCCGCTGCGGCCTGGGCACACAGGGCTGCGGCCGCCGGGAGCACGAGGGGTCCTTGGCATGGCCCAGCCCCAGGCCTGTAGCACCCAGAACACCAGAACTGGCTATAAAACATGTGCAGAAAGCCAGTCTCTTTGAACATTCCCATTCTGGAGGGGGTTTGCTGGGTTTGTTTTGGTGTTTTGTGGATTTTTTTGTTGCTGTTGGGTTTCCCACCACCACCACCTCCCCATTCGTACCATCACGGAGGTTGCGGTGGTCCCAGTAAGAGATCTTTCTTCCCCTATGGTTACAGGCTGCTTCGCACGTGAACGGGCCAGGCTTTCAGAGCCAAGGGGGGCAATAAGCAGCAGAAATCTGTAAGGCACGAGGCCCAGTCGATTCCACAGAAGCCTGAAGCCATGGATGTGTAGGGGAAGAACTCAGTGCAGACAGAGCAGCTCTGCTGCAGGCGCCCACCACAGCCCCCTGCAAGCATTCGGTGTTGGGTTTTTGGTTGGGGAGAGGTTTGAAGTTAAACTACTCTGTCTGCAGAGCTCCCTCTAACATGCACTGCACTTGTGTGTTCAGGAAGCGCAGAGCAGGCAGTACAATGAAGCAGGTAAGCCCAAGAACCAGAAGGAAAAGAATAAAATCAAGCTTAAGAATGCCAGAATGACTGTGCCTTAGTGTCCACAGGAAACAGAAAGCCATCACTCCCGAGGAGTGACCATGAACAAGCTTCCATCCAAAATGGAAACGCATAGCTACGGTACAAAGCCAAGGGAAAAGGGGATTTTCCAGTGGTCCCACTGACGGATGCTTACGGAAGAGGCAATTTAACAAACAAGGGAGGATACTGAATGCAAGCACCAAAGAGTCTTCATGAGATTTTACATTTTCCTCTTTAAAAGGAAGACGAGCAAGCAAAGACTAAATTGAGGTGGGAACAACACCACCACAGAAACACCCTGGCAAGGAAATTGAAGCCAGAGCGGTTTGGAGGAGGAGGCACATCACTGTGTCACACACCAAACGCCCCCCAGCAATGGCAGAGATTTCGGTGGGTCCCGTGGCTTCGGCACTTCTCCTGAGGCAGGGGAAAGCTGGATGTGTAAGCCCTTTATTTTGAAACGGAAGGTGTCCTGCAGTAATCAGAACACTAAGAGTGGAGTACTTTCAGGTGCACTTTTCTTCAGAAGTAATTATTATTATTATTAACAGGTTACAGACCATTTTCCCTGGTGACTGTCCTTCGCTTTTTCCATTTCTCCTCTAGTTGCAAATGGAAATGGTCCCAGATTCACAGTACTAACTGAAATGGTTTGACCTAACCCAAGATAAAGCAGAACAATAATTACAAACTCCCTCCCAAAATTCTGAATTAGGTCACCCGCTACCACAGCAACGAGCACCGTGCTAACGAGCTGGGAGAGACCTCGCCTTCCAGCCCAAGCTCAGTCGGATCAAGGGTTTATCTGGCAAGATTAAAGAAATTGTACTTGAGAGAGGAAAAGCATCGTGCCGTTAACACTGGCGCTGCACAGCAAAGGCGCGGGTGTAAACAGCATTACGTGAGCTTTCGGTCTCGTTTCGGTAATGATGCCAAGTCTGAGTGTAATTGGCCTTTCCAAGGAACCACTGCAGGCTCAGCTCTTGTCTCCTGTTACTCCTAATGAAAAGATTCCATTCCTCAAACAATAGGACCCTGCAAGCAGCTTGGGGAGCTGTATTTGCCTACCTGCTGTAGGAGGAGAACACGGGGAACATACACACCATGGCACTTGTGACACCCTCCCCGGGTCTAGGCAACGGCGTCGTTACTAAATTGAGCCACTTTTTCTCAACAGAAAACACTGCCTACCAGATTTAGGTTGGAAGGGACCTTACAGTTCCAACCCCCCTGCCATCTCCACCTCCCTCTTTCTGTTTAAACTCATCACCCCTTGTCCTGTCACTCCCTGCCCTTGGAAAAAGTCCCCCCCAGCTTCCTTGTAGCCCCCCAGGCACTGGAAGGGGCTCTGAGGTCCCCCCGGAGCTTCCCTTCTCCAGGCTGAACCCCCCAACTCCCCCAGCCTGTCCCCAGGGCAGAGGGGCTCCAGCCCTCGGAGCATCTCCGGGGCCTCCTCTGGCCTCGCTCCAACAGCTCCGTGTCCTCCTGCTGTTGGGGCCCAGAGCTGGAGCAGAACTGCAGGGGGGTCTCCCCAGAGCGGAGCAGAGGGGCAGAATCCCCTCCCTCGCTCCCCTGGCCACGCTGCTCTGGATCCAGCCCAGGATGGGGTTGGCTTTCTGAATGGTGCACAGAAGAGAAATTTCCAAGAATATTCAGCTTTTTCGGTTTTCATGGAAGTCGCCAGCTCTTGCTGCTGAGCGGCAGTGCTGGATTTCGAAGGTTTTTATTTCTCTCCAAGAAGTCAGCACTATACGCAGTGATCTCTGAACTGTGACATTCTCTTCAGATGCGTGTTCCCGCAGTGGCGGTTTCAGGAGAAACCGGAGTCACGCATCAGCAACCCTCGGAAATTCAGTAAGTCAAGTAAGAGGGCATGGATGTTCCTGTAGCCTTACAGCGCAGCTGGGAGAACCCCAGACATCCAGCCATCTACGTGCAGGAGCAGGCTGGGTTTTGCAAGAGCCTCTGTATGCTCACTAAAGGCTCACCGTAAGCGCGCGCGGCAGCGATAGCGCGCGGGGCTGCTGCACCCGGCAGCTGGCCCTTGCTGCAGTTCTTCCCCAGCTCCCCCGGTTCTGCTCAACACCTGGCTTCGCTCTCTTTGCTAATCTGTTCTCTGCAGCCTCCCCAATAGTCTCTATACAGGATTGTTGTGCGTTGGCAAATAACCTCACTACCAGCACTCATCGGGTCAGCGGGGCAAAAGCTGCTCCTGTCCGGACAGCTTTGCACCTCCAGCAGAGCACGAGCCTCCACGCATTCCAGCTCTCTTCTGCTGTTAGACAACTCGCTTTTAAACACATCACCCTCAAAAATATGGCACAGAAGAACTACTTAAGTAATACAGAAGCAATCACCGTGAAGGTGCTTTTAAAATAAAAGACAATAATATTAAGCAAGAAAATGCCTAAGGCTACTATAGCTACCGAGCAGTGCCTGGCCAAAAGCCAGCCATTAACCCTTTCACTGCATCACCGAAATCTGGGGCATCCACATGCAAGGCTGAGCGCTGCCCCAGGCACCAAGGTATCAAATCTTGCTACAACTCTCAGGAATTCGGATACTGCCAACGCTACGTCCGCTTGCAAAGGGAGAAAAAAATAAAAATAGGGTATGTTTGGGTAGGGAGGGTAACTGACTGCGTCAAGTGCAACGCTTCAGAGAGGTTTTCTCAGAAATGGAGCCAATAACCAGAAGAATAAGCAGTGTCCTTTCTCTTTTCTCTATTAAAAAAGTTCTTACCCTTCATTACTCTCCACTGCAGTTTGCTCTTTTGGCATAGCCAGGAAGAACATAAAATCTAGTTAGGAAGATACTGCTGTGGCTGTTCCCTTCAGATTTAGTGGCCAAACTCCCAATGACATCACAGAAGTCAGGATTTTACCCACAGAACAGGAAAGCAAACGGACATAAACCCAAGGAATAATTAAGAGACATCACTGAAGATTCCCCAGAATGGAAGATGAATGCAATCTTTTTTCTTTTATGTTGGGAACAAGATAAAACAAGTGTTTTTTATGGAAAAAGAAGAGTTCAGTGTACAGCCACAACTACCGAGTCCCTCTGAGCCCTAGAGCCAGAGCTTGCCAGTGCCCCTGGACGCTGGAGAGCATCCCTGCCGTAGCCCAGGGAGACTCTGGGACCGGGGGGACCCCGCTGCAGGCAAGCATCGCTGCAAGGAGGGATCAGCCCACCATCCTGGGGTTCTGCCCAGCCACCGCAGGAAAGCCTAACAGGATTTTCCTTCTGCACAGCTGCTATGCCCCTCGCAAAGCAGCTCCTACAGCCGCGCAGGCATCCGTGGGGCTAGAGGGGATGGATGTGGAAAGCAACCCTAACCGATAGCGGAGGTCGTTAAGTCCGCCACAGCCCAGCTTCCCACGGCGTAAGCCAGGAACAGAGGATGCAGGGGAAGGTGTAATTACATCACTTTGTTAATGACCTTGCACTGCTCAAGGAGCTCCCCAGCAGCCAGGCAAGAGCGCTGCACAGCAAGCCAGCCGGAAGAGACGTGTCAGTCCTACAAACTCTTACTTTCAGACCAAAGAGAGAAAGTGGCAGAATCACGACATCACAGGGCAGTTCGGGGCGAGGGCTTCTAGTAAAAAAATAACTGTTGCAGTGGTGGGTTCAAAGGAGAAGTCTCCAGTTTGGGACCATATCATCTTTTCTTCATCCAAGCTGCCCAGTCAGAATGGATGGAGAAACCCTTAGCTCCGTGTCTGGCAGCACTATAATGGTTCAGTGAAATCCTGCACACTGAAATCTCCATTTACAGGAGAGTAAGCTTACGATGAACAGGCAGTGCTGGACTCCCAGATTTTTGGCAAATCTTGAGAGCATTGGCATTTGATGACAGCAGTGATGCACGGCCCCGTTGCAGTCAGCAGCCCATGCGATATTCAGTACGTGATATCAATCTGAAGTCTGGAGAGCTCAGATTCATATCACAGGGCCATCAATTCCACCTATCATTTCCTACAGAAAATAGCCCACATGTCATTTTCATAATGCCAATTAAACTAGGACTCCCATTTGTTAAACTGGATTAAAAAGCATTTTTACAAGCTCTGCTAATGGTCCTTAAGTACCTTTAATTACAGCCTGGACAGCATTGATTTTGCGGCTCCAGACTCTCCCAAGACAGCCGTACGTGACGCGCAGGGCACATCCTCGCCACGCGAACTGTCGCTGGTTCGGTGCCGCAGTGACGGGCCGGTCCCAAACCCAGGGCGACCATCACCACACCGATTTCACTGAACTCCTTTTGGGTGGGCACAGCTCCTCCCACTCCTTCGCGGCTCCAAGGCGGCGCACAACCCGTGCCACGGCGAGGCTGCAGCACAGGGATGCTCAGCCATAACCGCCCACTTCAGCGGCAACAAATTCACTGCCCCCGCGGGAGCTTCCCTCACTTTTCCCACCTCCAAGACGAACAGGATTCTCCTCCACACAACACCCTTGAGGATGAAGAACGGTGCTGCTGGGCAGCGGGCAGTTACTGCTATTAACTGCTGTAAGAACACAAACCTGCGAGTAACTCACGCTACCAAACGCACTCATAAGGCACTCAGCAGCAATGAAAACAGGAATTACTCTACAGCAATAAAACATTTGGTTAAGAAGTCCATCAAGATGCAAACAGCCAGAGCAGCATAAAGTTGTTTCCATCAACTGCCAAGAAAGGTTCAGTTTCTTTAACACTGGGATATTTTTCTTGTAGCAAAGCAGCAGCTTTCCATGAAACGGACCCATTTACGTTGCATTAAAGGGGAGGAGGTAGGGCTGAATTAGTGCGTGCAGCTCCCGTAGACTTTTAAAGCCACAAGTCTGCAGGTGAACAAAGCCCTAAATGCTGGCCCTGGCTCCTCTGGGTGTTTGCAGTCGCTGCCCCTGGTTTGGCTCCGTACAGAGCAGCACTTGGCTGCCGGTTCGGCTTTCCATGGGCACACGGGTGAGCTGGGGTAGGAGCATCATGCACAAGCTTCCCACCCCAGTAACGCTGCTGCTGCGGGATGGAGCGTGTGCAAGGCCAGTGTTTGTACAGAAGCCTCCTATGGAGAATATTTTAAAGATACTAAGCATTAAAACAAAAACTCATGGTGGAAAGACCCAAGTGTAGAAGCATCCTCTCATGGTTTGGAAGGAGTGATCTGGACAAGTTAAAGAATTAAAAAGCCCTGTTTCGGCAGCAACGAGACCACAGGCGAGGACTGCCAAGTGTTGGAAGTGCAGAATGACAAGGTCTGCTCAGCTTTTCAGACTAGAAGACTAATTTTAAACTGGATCTTGGAACACATGGGAAATTCTCAGTGATGCTCATTAGGTGATAACACAAGTGATGTGTCGACAGCGCTTGCTGGAACTGGAGTGAAGCTGGTATCAGCCCCCTGCACAAGAGGACATTCCGGGCTAGGCAGCAGACAGCTTGGGCAAGGAGCATCACCTCAAGTTACACATTGCCCACGTTCTCAGAGTTGAGAAAGATGAAGGATTTGAAGGGGAAACTCTCCCTGTAGCTGCTCACCAGTGATAACCTGTGACTGAGGAATGATCTGGCATGGAGAGTAAGGAGGCCCAGCTGCAAGAAAGGGTTAAATGGGCTGGAATTAGGAATGCCAGAGACAAGGGAGTGCAGTTTCCCTTGGTGACCAGAAGGTAGCCATCCGGGAGGGGGAGGCCCAGGGGCCTCCTTTGAGCAGCAGAGCTGGGCTGTGGGATGGACCCAGGGCTCAGGTACCCCATGCCGATGCTCACAGGACTGGTGCTGGTGCAAGTGGATATAAGGAATCCGCTTGCAACACATCCTGGCAAACTCTGTAGAACCACATATTGCGACAGGACTCTGCCTCATGCATGTTCATTAGATTTCTTCTTTCATATTTCAGCACAAACACGTTTTATTCACTTCAAGGGGTACCCTAACAGTTCCTCAAAAGACTGATCCAAAAACAAATGGAAAAGACAACCCTTGCCCTGCCTTGTCAGGCTTTTCCAGTAAGGGACCTGCTCCACATAGTGCTGGCACGGAAAGGTAAGGGGAGAAGGACGGACTCTGGTCAGCTGGAGCTTTCCTGGATCTTTTGTTACACTTTACTGCTTAATCATGGAGTCATTCAGCTAAGTCGGACCTTGCTGGGATCATGCCACTACCGACAGCAGATGACCCTGTATCTGGCATCCCGGGGCACTGCCCTCCGTGCCTGCACTGCTTCTGCAGGAGACCCCCTCCAGCCCAGACTAACCAGCTCCCATGTGCTGCTCCTGCTCGAAGCCCAGGCACTAAAATCGCAAGGCAACACCTACTGACAGCAGCCTTCAAGATGCAGCTGCTGGCATTACAAAACCAAGTCATTTCTTCTCCTTAATATGGCTCAAAATACTAACTACAGACTCCCTCGTGTAAGAGGAACAAGTTACCACCTTTGAGCAGCAGCAGGGGCATTTCTCACCAGGCTGCATCCCTCCTACTACCCAGTATTCATCAGAGCATCTCACCTACGCTACCAGCAGTTACTAGCTCTGACCAGCCAGCACTTACTCCAGACTCTCCCTCTCATCAACCAGGGAGCTCAAAACCCTCCAGCAATTAACTCACTCGAGACCAAGTACCTTACTTAGGTATCTTTACTAGGACTGCATCCGAGATGCCAGAGTTACCTGTATCGGGGACCAGGCAGCACATCATCCTGCCATCCAAAGCAGAAAATCCAAGTGCGTTCTTCCTTTATGAAAACCTGAGATTCCATGCTGCTGGATATCATACATCATGCACTTGCCTAATTGCTTTATTCATATGCTAAATGCACCGTCAGTCTTTGTCAGCAGCATTTACTCGGTTCTGAATGCACGTACAGGCGATGCAGTGGGACACTGCTGTGTTTGTACGTAATCCTCCCGCTTCCAGAGCGCGGATCCCCGCTAATCCCTCGACAGACATCCCACTCAGCTGGGCGCATCTGCTCAGCAGTCCTACCCCGCTCAACGCCTTGTTCCAGGGGCAGCTCAGCAGCGTGAGCTAGCAAAGGCTGTTCTGGTGCTCACTGCAGCACTTTTCACACCCCACTGCAGAGCCGGTAGCAGGGTTCCCGGGGAGAAGCGTGACTCGGTGCACCCCGGCACGCAGCCCTTGGGACGGTGCTCCCCGGGATGGGTGGCAGGGGCAGCTCTGGTCTCCCCAGGAGGCAGACAAGCTGCAGATGTGCCAAACCAGGCCAATGCTGGTGCGGTGAGTCCGGCCGGTTCAGGTTTGTGGGGCTGCAGAGAAGGGGAATTGGCACCTGGGGAGAGGAGGGAGCTTGGCACGAGGCAGGTTACGGAGATCGCATCCTCCGAAGGGTGAGCTGAGCTAATGAGAGAAGTGGGCAAGTATTTCACTCAGCAGATTTATCTACCTTCGTGAACCAGGCAACCTATAGAGAAAAGTACTCTGTGGCAATTCATTCCAGCCTTAATACAGCTCTAACGAAGTTGCATCTCTCTCCCAGTGGCAAGAGGGAACCTCTCCATCTAAGAGCTGTATTAAATCAGCATGAGCCTGATGCCTGATTCCTCAGATCTTGAACACTATTTCCGTAGGAGTTTAGCAATAAAACCAACGCCTTTAGAATCACACGCAATAAAGACAGTTTTCACTGGGTACACATTGCCCAGTTTCAAATTCCAACTTGGAGCAACCTCAGAGCAGAAAGGTGCAAGGGCCTGCGCCCCTGGAAGCACACACTGAGTAGTAATTAAGTACAGCTCTAAAAGGATTAAGAGTGCCTGATTGCTGCACATCTTCCATGTGAATCTGAAAGCAGCAGTTCATTTAAATAACAGCCTGAAGAGCTTAGAATCAGAAAAAGCGGAAAGTCCCAGAAGCATCCCTTTAAAGGGGAGCATTTGCCTGGGGCAGGAGTGGGAAGGGTCCCGCTGGAATGCCTGCAAGCAGCTCTCAGTGTGCTGCAGGAGGAAGGCTGGCAACAGGGGCACGAGTGCCCACTGCCCTGCAAAGGTTCAGCATCATCCTAAAAAGGGGCCTGATGAGATTCAGATTTGTCAGGTATGAGCTCTGCTCTCTACTTGTCTGATACGTTTGACAGTTCACACAGCTTAATAACAGGGAGCAAGCGAGGTGTTTGTCTGCTCTGATCACTGTTCCCTCCTTACCAGCCTATATAAACATCTACTTTCTCACCAAAAAGTCATGCACTTGCTAAGGGAAGCAATTTTCAGTTGTACTTTTCACCCAGTATATCTTAATTGCAAAAGAAAACAGGCTCTTACAGCTTGTTTTATTCATACCATCTATTAATTTGTTCTTAAAAGCTAACCTCCCGCTGAGTTACATCTCCTTAGTATCACAGCGATTATTTTACTCTGGAGATTAGATCATTTATGTTTCTGTGTCAGCTCACTAGGGCACTCCACGGTTGTTTCCACACTAATTTACACGCTTGCACAACAGCCTAGGTTTCAGAGGAGAGCAGGGGCAGGTCTGTCAGGGTGTCCTGGTGTCATACCCTCTTTTACTCTGTACCAGGGAGACGCATGAATGCAAGGGAAAACCAGGGCTCTTTAGATATTTTAGGATGTCCAAAAGGAATACATCTACATTCTCTTTCCTACAAGGTTTCCCAGCATCATCAGATGGTCTTGGTGACGGTCAGAGAGGTCTGATCATGGACCTAATGGTTCTTTATTGATTTTCAGGAACATACTGATCAAGACAGTTGTGGATATGAGCAGAGAGAAAGCCCTTGACAGGAGCAGGGAAATTCACTCACGGTCAGAGCACCACGGGCCCCGAGCTGCACGCACCTTCCACACAGTCGGAGCGGTCTCTCCTCGTTAGGGTGGAATAATCAGAAATTGGAGCAGACAGAAAGAAAATAGGCTGTAAAAGTGTCAAACTGCTCAGGCAAGGGAGGTGCAATTCTGGCAAAACAGGAAGATTAGCAATGGAAATAGAAATAAGGAGTCGAGTGTTTCTTCCAGCCTCACGTCGGCGGTTTCGGGGTAGGGAGGAGCGAAAGGGAACACGCAGGCTTCAGCAATAGAGGAGCCCAAGCTCCCTTCAGCTCTGCTCCTGCCTCCAGCGCAGGGGTCTGCCTGCTGTGCCGGGTACCACGTCCCTGAGCAGTGACTGGCTCTGGCTGAAGGGCCGGTACCCCTCCCCAACGCCCACCGATGTGCACGGCTGCTGGTGGAGTCCAGCCGCTGCAGTAGCATCGCTACAGCTCATCCCAACCCAGCCTCCTATCCCCTCCTTCCTGGTACTTCACAAACAAAACCGTCAGATTGAACTGCTGTTTTCTAGCTAAAAATAACCAACGCGTTAAAGGCGAGGAGCGGGACTGCTGAGGGCGGCACAGGAATCAAAGGGCAGTCACGCCGCGGAAGCGGTGTGCTCAGGACAGCGTCGCTGCTCGCAGCCAGTGCTATGCACAGCCCGTTTCTCCCTCCAGTGTAGAGGAACCCCAAAGTGACACAAAGAGGGCACGGAGCCACGTGCGGTTCCACAGCTGGCAGGGACACTGGCCAGCACGGCAGCAGAGCGCACACAGGGGACCTTTTTATTAAGTTTTTTGTAAAGACCCTCCAAAAGAAGTTGCAGTAACATCAGGGAGTGCTGACTGGAGGCATTTAACCACCTAGCTCCATCCTCCCCCGGGAAAGGGCACGGTAAACTTCAGTTTGGGAAGGCAAGTTTCCCCAAGCCCCTTTCCTCCCACCCTATAGTGCTGTAAGACAAGGTTGTTTGTGCTGGTTTGGCACCTCTTAATTTCTGTTGAAAGGAGGTGAAAACGCAGATGGAATGTTTTGTTCTCACTGTGGGCAAGAAGGCCACCTACTACAAAGCTGATGGAGAGATTTTAACAAGGGAAATCCCCTCCTCAGGTGATGCTGAGTCCCCCCCTCCCCAGGCGGGTTACAAGCGATGGCAGAGGCTCATACATGCCAACGCAGCCCCAATCTTGGGGAAAAGGAAGAAAAGGATGTCTAATGTGCAACCTAATGGCCCAGCCTCCCTGCTGAGTGGGTGGGGAGATCCCTCAGATCCGGGTTTGGTTTTTTTTGTAGGCAGAGGGAGCAGGACCAAAAAAAAAGTCTCTCTCCTAAGTCTCTTTTTCTCCTAAGACTCTTAATCACCTGCCTACATCCAGCCTGCTGTGCTTCCCTGCTCTCATTTTTAAGATGCTTTCCATTTTTCTTTTGAGATGCTCTTTAGGATAAAACCTCTGGCAACCAATGTTTTGGTTGTTTTTCTTCAGATCCGTTCCTTCAAGCTGTTTATCTGCATCTGGATGTATTTGCCTTACACTCTCCTTCTGCCATGCTACAGCTCCCTGTACCATAGCTCCTACTCTCCCGCAGGCCAAATATTTCTTCAACCAGACTCTCTCCCCTTCCAGGCAGGAGACAGGAACTCTTCTTGTTTTAAGATGAGCCGGGAAGCGCCGTTCAGTGCTTCAGCAGCTTGTCTTTACACCTCGTCCTGCTGAGACACTGAGGCTGCAGAGACCTGGACTCTCCCCAAAACCACCTGCTGTGTTTCTGCATATTCTCAGCCTCACTCAACACATCTGGACAGCATCACATCTGGACAGCATCACATCTGGACAGCATTGCTGTCTCACTGAGGACTACAACCCTGGCATCACCATTCCAAGGTGTCACCTGCAGAAATTCCATCTTTCTTACCTGTTCCCCCGGTATTTCACACCTCCCCGTATCTCTCGCATGTGACACCCCTTCCTATTCATTCTTCTTGCACCGGCAGCCTGAGAATGCATCCACACACCCTAGAGATTGGTTCAAACTGCCACTTTTTGTTTGTCCCTCTTGAAAACACAGGGAAGAACTTGTTACTGATGTGTTGAATGACAAAAATAGCATTGTATCACCTGAAACAGCGCAACAGTTTTAAGTATTTTTCCTTAGGCAGTACTTAAGCCTTAATGGTTCCCAAAAACTAACTTTGGGATGGAGATTTTCCATCAAATCGCACCAACAGCGGTAACAACAACCCATCAGCAACAACGCGCCCGCTGCCTTGTCCCGTTTCACTTCCAGCCTTAGGGGAGAGCCCATGGATCCCGGCACAACATGGATCACGCAGT